>NC_143052.1:25457727-25609242 GCF_052426305.1 Pelodiscus sinensis | reverse complement strand
CAGCCTTGCAACCATCTCAATAGAGCACGAGCTAGTCCAGACTGTGGACCTTCAGGAAGCAGTTCAAATCTTTGCAACCAAGAACGCACGGAAAGTACCACTTTGATTATTGAAACAGATAAAAATGCCAGTGTTTAGTATGCAGACAAGAAAAGTTGCATTTGCTGTTCAAGCATTTGAAAGTTAAGTGTTATTTAAAAGTTTTGAACAAGGCATTTTAAGTTGTTAGTTCTCCTTTATTGGGGTAGGTAGCAGAGCAGTACCATCAGAGGAATAGATCAGGAAAAAGGCAGAATTGAGACCTTTCAAAATTTTGGCCCAAGCAAGGGGGCATGGGGCGTCATTTGAGCTCCCCGCCTCAGGTGCCAAAATGTTGTGGGCCGGCCCTGCTTTCAGCTCATCCCATTCCTACCACACAAGGAGAGATCAATGTGTAGGCTCTGAAAAAAAGCCATGGAAGAGAACTCCAAAATGGAGCCTATACACCAAGGCACAGTCCGTATTATTGAAGTGTTTATACCCACTCATTCATCAATGGGTTTCTCAGACAGATTATTTGTATTCTGATGCTACTACTTTCTAGACTGCAAGTACATACCGCTTTTAAAAAATCTAAGGAATACCGCTTTTAAAAAATCTAAGGAAGCTTGTCAGGGGACAGGGTTGTTTAATGTATGTTTATAAAAGTGTCCCAGACCTACATTTTTTTATAAAAACAGAAACCATTAACTTTTCACTGCCTTTTCTCATTAAAATTTAGTTGACACCACAGGAATGCACTGGGCAGCAGGAGTGATTCATATAATACTGTTTGTATTAGAGAAGGTGTAAAAATAATCTATTAAAACTGTTCTGTCTCCTGGGGATTTAATCACACCAGACTGTTGACTTTAATGTTAATTGAAGTCTTTTGTTCCAGCCAGTGTTGAAAAGATAGAGATGAGCATTTCTATAATCTATATTTTAAAAAAGAAAAGTACAGTGGATCCTGAATATCATAAGCATATAAATATTGATAGCAATTAGTGACAATAAATCCATAGTGTACATCTTTCAAGATGGAAATTAATTGAAATTATGTTTGCAGATCAGGTTGTTAATTATTCTGTTTTAGTATTAATTATTGTGTTATATGGGACTCCAAATTGAATTTGTAGACTCATGTAATATTTAAAAGCTTTTTACAAGATAGAATTAGCCTACTTATCCCTGTGTAGTCTAGCTGTTTTCATGTCCATAGAGCTTTGACAATTATTAACTAGTTAGGGATTACTGTTCTAAAGCAAAACCGTTTGTTTGTTTGTTTGTTTGTTTGTTTGTTTGTTTGTTTGTTTGTTTGAAAAAACCAATGAATGACGTCACAGTCCTAATTTTCTAAGGGTGCATCTACACAGTAGACTTAACTCAAAATAAGATATGCAAATTGAACTACTTCAATTGCGTAGCTTATTTCAAAATAGCTTATTTCAAATTGGGAGTGTCTACACAGCATTTATTTCAAAATAGAGCACTCTTCCTCCGATTTCCCTTCCTCCTTGTACAATGAGGGTTACAAGAGTTGACGTAAGAAGTCCTTCAGCTTGACAGTATTTCAACAATATTTTGAAATCACTGCCTGCTGTGTAGACACAGACTAACTTATTTTGAAATTATGCTAGTTATTTCAAAATAATGTTGCTGTGTAGATGTACCCGTAACAGCCCCAAACTGGTCTCCAATTTACTTGGTTGAAAAATTTTCAGCCACAATCATTTGTGGGCATAAGTAGTAGAGTGATGGCATCTAACAAGCTTTTCAGCCTGCAATTCTGGTAGTTATAGATGTTGTCACCCAGTGTAAACCTGAATAGCGCCACAGAAGTCAGTGGAGCTATGTGGATTACTTCTACTGAAGATCTGAACATAACTGATTACAACAACTATTTTATATCCATTATTGTTTGCAGTTGCAAACCTGTTGGTGCAAAATTGGATCCTTAACAAGTTAAATAAATCCTACATATGACACTTCTAATAGGGTATATCTATACTAGCTCATTAATTCGAGATAGGTAGGCAAATAGGGCAACTGGAGTTGCAAATGAAGCCCTGGATTTAAATATCCCGGGCTTTATTTGCATGCTCCCGTCTGACCGCCATTTTTTAATTCCCCCTTAGTTCGAACGAACTGCCTGCGGCTACACGCGGCAGTTTAAAGTTAATCCAAACTAAGTCCTTAGTTCAGATTAATTGTTACACCTCATTCCACGAGGAGTAACAGTTAATCCAAACTAAAGACTTAGTTCAGATTAATTTTAAACTGCCACGTGTATCCTTGGGCAGTTCGTTTGAACTAAGGGGGATTTAAAAATGGCAGCTGGATGGGAACATGCAAATAAAGCCCGGGATATTTAAATCCTGGGCTTCATTTGCAACTCCGGTTGCCTGATTTGCCTACCTAGCTTGAATTAACGAGCTAGTGTAGACATACCCATAGAAAAAGAAAGGGATATGGTATGTTCCACTTTTGTGGCAAAATGGTTAAATTGTAAATAATTGTTTACATTTCAAAAGTGAAACATATTGGAGAAAGTTCAGAGGACAACAACAAAAATGATTAAAGGTCTAGAAAATGTAATCTGTGAGAGAAGATTGAAAAACTTGGGTTTTTTAGTCTGGAGAAAAGACAACAGAGAGAGGACATGATAACATTTTCCAAGTACATAAATGATTATTATAAAGAGGGTGAAAAATTGTTCTCCTTATCCACTGTGGACATGATGAGAAGCAAGTATTTAAATGTTAGCATGGAGATTTAAATTAGACATTAGGAAAAACTACATAAATATAAGGGTAATTAAGCACTGGAACAAATCACCTAGGAAAGCCGTGAAATATGCATCCTGATGAGAACAAGTTAGACACACACCTGTCAAGACAGAATAGATAATACTTAGTTGTGTCTCAATACGGGGGAATGGATGTTCAATCAAGGTCATTTCCAGAATTACATTTCTATGGGCTTATGATTCTGTGATTACTCTGCAAAAGCGGCGAGGAGTCCTGTGGCACCTTATAGACTAACTGAAGTGTAGGAGCATAAGCTTTTGTGGGCAAAGACCCACTTCGTCAGATGCATGTAGTGGAAATTTCCAGAGGCAGGTATAAATATGCAGGCCAGAATCAGGCTGGAGATGAGGAGGTGGATCCAATCAAGGAGGATGAGGCCCACTTCTAGTAGCTGATCTGGAGGTGTGAATTCCAAGAGAGCAGAAGCTGCTTTTGTAGTTACTCTGGTTCAGTCTTCTAATTAAGCCTTATAATAAAGAGGATTGGCCTTTTAAAATACTACATATATCCCATAATAAAACTTAATAATGAAGGAATTCAAATGTGTTTTTCAGGAATATATTCATTGAAAGCACCACAACCTTGGTAATTATCTTAACTGAACAGCTTCACTGACAAAAACTAAGTTTTCTTTTCTTTCTATCGTATTTTATTTTTAGGGATGCAGCCGTTTGTTAGTGACAGTGGATTTGAACCTCACTAATGCAGAATTCATTCAGTTTTATTTCATGTATGGATGTCTTATAACTCCTAACAATCGGAACCAAGGAGTTCTCCTGGAATACTCTATGAATGGAGGCATTACTTGGAACCTCTTGATGGAAATTTTCTATGACCAGTTCAGCAAACCGGGGTTTGTAAATATATAATTCTACTAATTAATTCTTTTGGATTTTTCATACAGAATCTATCCTGATTGCTAATATTACTATGTGTAAGTAAGAAGCTCTTTAAGCTTCAATCTTGCAAATATTTATATACCTTATTAACTTATGTTAAAGATAAGCATGAGTGTAAATATAAATAAATCCATGATACACCCACCATGTGGTTGCCTCATCTGAAAAAAATATATATTGGAATTGGAAAAGGTTCAGAAAGGGCAACAAAAATGATTAAGGGTATGAAACTGCTACCAAATGAGAGGAGATTAATAAGACTGGGACTTTTCAGCTTGGAAAAGAGAAGGTTTTCTTCACATTTAAGTATTATTTTAATGCTGAAGTGGGACAATGCACAGGCCTTTGACTGGCCTTCTGTGCACGATGAATTGCTTCTTAGTAACTACTAAGAATCAGTGACATTTTAATCAATGTCTGCATTACACATTTGCTATAAAGGAAATAAGGCAATAAGCAGGGATTGGATAGAAGTCTATAAAATCATGACTTGTGTGGGGAGACAATAAATAAGGAAAATCTATTTATTCCTGCCCATAACATAAGAACTAGGGTGTCACCAATGGAAATTAATGGATAGCAAGTTTAAAACAAACAAAATGAAGTATTTCTTCACATAACACATCTTCAATCTGTGGAACTCTTTGCCAGAGGATGTTGTGAAGGCCAAGGCTTTAACAGGGTTCAAAAAAGTTCTAGACAAATTTATAGAGGATGGGTCCTTCAATAGCTATTAGGCAGAATGGACAGGAATGGTATCTCTAGCCTCTGTTTGTCAGAAGCTAGGAATGGGTGATGGGATGGATCCCTTGATGGTTACCTGTTCCATTTAGGGATGTTAAGGACCAGTCAACTAGTCGACTATCCAATAAACAAATGCTTATCGGATAGTTGATAGGATAGTTAACTAGTCATTTCCTCCCTTCTTGCTGCCTCTATCAGATAGAGGCGGCAAGGAGAGGGGAAGAAGGGGGTACTTCAAAGCAGCAGCACCGCAGGGAGCTCGGGCTCCGTGAGGCGCTGCCACTTTGAAAAACTGCAGTGGCATTTCTAAGGGGCAGTGCCACACAGCTGATCCTGGGCTCAGTGCGGCGCTGCCCCTTTGAAATGCTGCCATAGCATTTCAAAGGGGCGCCGCCGCACTGAGCCCAGGATCAGCTGTGCGGTGCTGCCCCTTTGAAACACCGCAATGGTGTTTCAAAGCGGCAGTGCCACACGGAGCCTGGGGGTTAGCTGGAGTCCCCAGCTAACCCCAGACTCCATGTGGTGCTAAGCCCAGGATCAGCTGTGTGACACTGCCCCTTTGAAACGCCACTGCAGCGTTTCAAAGCAGCAGCACCGCGTGGAGCCTGGGGGCAGCTGGCGAGTCCCCAGCTGATCCTGGGTTTCATGCAGTGCTGCCCCTTTGAAACGCCGTGGAGGCGTTTCAAAGGGGTAGCACTGCCCTATTGACTAATTGAATAGTCGATGCAAGAAGTGCATCAATTTTTTATTAGTGAAATACACTCTACTTAACATCCTTAGTTCCATTCATTCCTTCTGGGGCACCTAGCATTGTCCACTATTGGAAGACTGGATATTGGGCTGGATGGACCTTTGGTCTGACTAAGTATGGACGTTCTTATGTTCTTGAATGTAAGTGTTGGCAGGATTGGGCCTCAAGCATGAGAGCAGCATGCCATCAATTTAATCATAAAGAGTTTGTGAATGGTAAATGTTAACATAAAACTATAGCCAGTCAGAAGAGTTACTTTGATTTATAGAAATCCATCAGGTTTTGAACATACATTCATTTATCATCTGATTTCTGATTGGCTAAAGCACAAAGCAGATATGTTATCTAAACCAGTCAGGGTATGTCTACACTACCCTCCTAGTTCGAACTAGGAGGGTAATGTAGGCATACCGCACTTGCAAATGAAGCCCGGGATTTGAATTTCATAATGATCATAATGGTCCCTTCTGACCTTGAAGTCTATGAGTCTATAAAGGCTCTGTGTCAACTGAGGAGTCTCTTATGGTCAGGAAATCCCCATCAGGGAGAGTTAGGGTTAGATTCAATCCCTTTGTAACCTTAGACAAATGGGATGGACTTGGTCAAAAAATCTGGCCATATTTTGTTTAAAAGGCCCATTCAGCTGTTTATTTAAAACTTTTTTTTTTCTTTTCACAACTCAAGAGATTAAAGTGTGGCTACCACATGACTTATCTCCATTATTATATTTTAGCTTTGTGAACATTCTCCTCCCTCATGAGGCCAAAACTGTCGGAACCCGCTTCCGCTGGTGGCAACCGAAACATGATGGCTTGGATCAGAATGACTGGGCTATTGATAATGTGCTGATATCTGGCTCTGCTGATCAGAGGACTGTGATGTTAGACACTTTTAGCAGTGCGCCACTCCCACAACACGAACGCTCTCCTGCCGATGCAGGACCAACTGGAAGGATTGCTTTTGATATGTTTACAGAAGACAAAACTACAGGTAAAAGTTTGATATCAATCTGAGCCAAAAACAGGGAGTCAGTACAGTTACTACTAAATCTGATTTTGTTTGTTTCACCACAATGGGCTTCAGAGCCCGTCCATGTACTGTACTTTTTTTTTAACCAACAACTTGTAACAAACTGCTTTTAAATGTATAAATTATGCCTGGAGAGAAAAAAAGGAATTAAATACTGGAAAAAAGGAAATACAAATTTTAAAGGAGTCTTGCAGTCAGTGTTTCAAATAACCAATAATGTATACAAAATAGTTTATTTCTAGTTAAATTCACTATTAGACTCTTCTCTGCAAAGAAAAAGAATTCTCTAGATATTTTTTCTTATTTCTGCACCAGGTAGCACAGCAGAATTTTCTGTTATGGTTTCCAGGAACAAATGTTATTTGACTGAGTGCCATATTATTCTAAAAGGATTTCCTGCCCTAAGTATTTGTTTCCTATTTTGTAGACATTTACTAGCAACAATTTTTAAAATAGTTACCCAGGGGATTAAGTTGTTGAGTTATAGTTGGTAAAATATAAATAAGGAAATAGTTGTGCACACTAGTGGGACCAATTAGTTGAAGGTATTATTTTGGACACCCAGGCTCTGATTCTGAAACTGATTCCACATTTGCAGACTTCGGCGTTCCAGAATCTCACCCACATAGGGAGTCTGCCCACACAGAACCAATTGCAGGAAGTTTATTTTGATTTAATAAAGTATTATTAGATAATAAGAAAACAGTAGCATATATGCCACATAATTGCAAAATAATGTCAGTAATTGTTAGGTTTTTAATTCTTGTGCATTAATAAACATGTTAACAGGCTTATGGTTAGAGAATAGTAAGAGCTGTTCTGAATGTTAAGTATAAACATATTTGAATGATGGATAATAAAGTACTCTGGAATTTTTCAAAGAACAATACTAAATAGTTTATATATAGCTAAAGACTTAATCCATTGTTCTTCTTTAGTACTTAACACTGTTTACTGTTTTCTTTACCAAATATTGTAGTTACACAATATTGACTTTCTTATTTGTTTTCAAGTGAATGAACATTGGCTGTTCCATGATGATTGCTCAATTGAAAGATTCTGCGACTCTCCTGATGGTGTTATGATCTGTGGTAGCCATGATGGCAGAGAGGTTTATGCAGTCACCCATGACCTAACTCCTACCGAAGGCTGGATTATGCAGTTCAAGGTAAAATCTTTATCATCTAAATATTTAGCATAATTATTCTAAAACAGCCTGTTTTCTTCAGAGCAGGGAACAGACTGATATGTGTTGCAGGTAGGGTTGCCAGGTGTCCAGTATTGACCCGGACAGTCCGGTATTTTCGGCTCCTGTCCGGTAAAAAAAATCAGACCATCTTCTCTATTGGCACATTGGCATTAATGATGAGATCTGTGGATGACAAGTGCTGTCATTACTGTGATTTAAAGGATAATCTCCAGTCAACTTCTTTGCTAAAAATCTTTAAACTGTAATCATCTCTCCAGCCATTTATTGATAGTAAGGACTGTTACAATGCTATGCTTCTATCTATATTAGATTTCTGTTGGATGTAAAACTTCAGAGAAAATTGCACAGAATCAAGTCCATGTGCAATATTCCACTGACTTTGGCGTGAGTTGGAGCTATTTAGTTCCTCAGTGTTTACCTGCAGATCCAAAATGCTCTGGGAGTATTTCACAGCCCTCTGTCTTCTTTCCAACAAAAGGATGGAGAAGGATAACTTATTCACTGCCTGAAAACCTAGTGGGCAAGTAAGTATAAAACAGCTACTCACATTACCTTTGATTCAGTGCACAATTAAAGGGGAACTAAATAGTCTGAAAACCATGGTTATATGGACACTTCTTATGCAGAAGAAGTGCTTAAGCATACACTCAATTTTAAGTACCTGAGTAGTCCTACTAATGTCAACAGAATGATTCAGGTGCTTAAAATAAAGCATGCGCTTAAGAATCTTGCTGAATTGTGGCCCCTTGTTCTACTCAGTCGCAACTGCTGACTGATTTAATAAAAAGGGATTTATTCATTTATGTTCCTGTTTGCTATGCAGGACCAACATTGGTCTGTGAGAATGAGCTGGATTCTATTCTGGCTTGTGCCACACCACTGGAATTTTTAATTACTTTCTAATAGCATATGATTTTAGGCAGTAGAACTGCACAGCTGTAACTAAGGACAGAGTCTGGTCCACTGAATCTTTAAGGTGAGCCAAAAAGAGCACAGCTCTAGTTAAGAAACTTCACTGAGTTTACAGAGCAGGCAGTTGGGGGAAATTGTATTTACTTGTAAGGTGAGAAAACATGACACGGAGACAGAATGAACATGGACTCTTACGATGCAACATTTACAGTTACTTTTCAAGACTGAACCACTCTTTAGGTTGACTGAGTATTTATGTTCCTACTGACTTCATCTTTTCCTAGGATGTCCTCTGAAGTTCAAGAATTCCCCCCCACACGACTTTTTTCCTGTTCTTTTTTTTCAATGTGCCCATATCACACTGCAACTTCCTCTTTTACAGAAAAGAGTTGGAAAAAGTTCTCTTCACTCCACTCCAGAGGAGTTTGCTGGAAAGCACTGCAAAATTCTTCCTTCTCAGCAACTGAGTAATCGGCTTTTGCAGGCCTCCTATCCATGCCTCCCTAGAAACAAGAGATCCGTATCAGATTTCATGCTTCTTTGTGGCATCTCTCTTTTCCTGAATACAGTTTTGCTGGATGATGCACTTCCTTCCACACTGTCAAAGGGCAGTTCCATATCTTCAAAGGAAAGATAGAAGAGATTTGGCTCCCTATAAACATAGGACAATAGAGTGATAATGATAATCACCAAACCTGAGACCGATTCATGGTCTGAAAAAATTGCAAAATGACCCTTACTGGTCTGCAGTCCAAAGTGGTACTGCATATTCCAATCTGTCCTGAGACCCAGCATGAATTAGAATGGAGAATGTTGACCTTAGACTAGGGATATCAACATGTAGTCGACTATACAATTAACCAGTAAGCCTAGGCTTAATGGTTAATCTTGCCGATTACATGTATTCCCCATTACTCGTATCAAAGGCAATGGGGGAGGGAACAGGAGCCGGTGCTGGGGGGAGTATGCTTAAAAGCCAGTTCCCCCCAGCACCGACACCGCAATGCCGCCTGCTCCCTCCACCTGCATGGCTCAGCAGCGGGGAAGGGAGGCATAGAAGGTTGCTGCAAAGCAGCCTCTGTCCACAGCAGGCTCGAGCTCCCCTCAGACAGGGGATGCTAACAGCGGCCTCTGTCCGAGGGGAGCTCGGACCCCACAAATGGCGTAGAAGGCAGCCCTGATCTTTTAAAAGGCCCTGATCTTAAGTGTGCCTGATTTTATGCCATGATTAGTCCCATTGTGTTCAGTAGGGCTCAAGGGGAGCTGGTTTTTAAACTGTCTCCCCTCATGGACCAGCTCCCCCTGACACTGCGCTGCTGCCTCTGATACAGAGGAAGCAGCACGGGCTGGCAGGGGGCTCCCCAGAAGTGGGACCCGGAGCACACTGGCTGCTAGCACCGCCCCTGGGAACTATCGAACAGTCATGTAACTGCTAAGATTTCATGTGGTTACATGACTATTCAATTACCTGATATCTAACATCCCTGCCTTAGACAATGAAAAATGCTACCCAAATGATCTGTGCATATTGTAACAATGTTTTTTTTTATTAGGAGCTATTACTTTTAAAACGATTATTCAAATAGATAAATTAATTGTCTCAGAAGAAACTAGAGTCAAATATTTTTTCCTGACACCTGATGACAGTGGCTCTCACAGATCCAGCCCACATATGCTGTGTGATCTCTTATGCAAGTCATAAAATCGATTCATATGAAGAATGCTACACATCATTTTAAAAGAGAAATCCTGTGGCACCTTATGGACTAACATTTATTGGAACATAAGCTTTTGTGGTCAAAGACCCACTTCGTCAGATGCATCTATAAGGTGCACAGGACTTCTCATTGTTCTTGCAGATTCAGACTAACACGGTTACCCCTCTGATACTTATCATTTTAAAAGGCCCTGATCTTAAGTGTGCCTGATTTTATGCCATGATTAGTCCCATTGTGTTCAGTAGGGCTCACATGATTAGAAACTAAAAGAGATTTATACTGGAGTTCAGATGAAACATCTTTCTGTTTTAAAAGAAAATAAAGCTTCTTAAATCAAAAATATTAAGTTATAATCCAGTATTGTTTAATTAATGTGTTAAAATAGAATGATCAATGTCAGTTAGAAGAATGACTATTATGCCAAATATATTCCATACAGAAACATTGTAATGAACAGATCTTCTGTTACAGAAGTGTCTTATGATTCTTTACCCTAAGCAGTGTTGTTCATAAGCATGTGTATATAGTGTACATTTTTCATTTGTGTAAAGTTATCTTTTTACCTTTATCTCTTTTTTCTTCATTCTTGTATGAATAGTCCAGTGAGGTTTAGGTTCTATCAGAAGTACTCTGATATTCAGTGGGCCATTGATAATTTTTATCTGGGACCTGGTTGCTTGGACAACTGTAGAGGCCATGGAGACTGCCTGAAAAAACAGTGCATCTGTGATCCTGGGTACTCGAGTCCAAACTGCTACTTGACCCAAACTTTAAAGGTAACTTACATGCACTTGGTAGTACTGCAAAAATTTGTCAGAGAAATTAAACTGATGGAGCTTTATAAAAAATAGAGTTGGGCCCAAATTAGGGTATTGGGTCTGACTCCTCTCAGACTTTGGAAAGCCTCAAATCTACTTTAAGTTCTAAAGTATACAGCTCTAGATCACTGATTTTTAAATATATCATTTCTATATTGGTATCTAAAGAAATAGTACCTTATCATTAACACCAATAATTACATTATATTTTCCTTCTGGAATTAAAAAAACATTATACTTCCATTTAACAGTGGCAGTGCATTGCTATTTCTATATGAACAAATTAATAAACCTGTTGTTAGTTCCTGGACACAACTGCTATTGCAAATACCAATACAGTTACCCAGACCATGTATAGAAAACTTATCTTTATAATAAAGGAGACACATGTAAACAAGGTACTGAACTCCAGATGATATAAAAATAATGTAACAATCTTATCATAAAGTTTTATATAGTTTTAATTTTCTATAGTTGTACTGTACATCTCAGGATAACACATTACTGCAACAAAAAGTGGAATAGTATCTGTGCAGCTGAAAATATTTATATTTGAGATGATGGTATTTAAAATGCACAGACATACAGGAAAAGAGTACAGTGTAGGCCAAAATCTACTTTTAGGACTTTAGCAGACAGCTCCAATTTAAAATACTGTTTATATTTTAAGGAAAAACATTTAAGAACTCCCAAACTGTATTCAAATTACAATATTTAGCTTGATGAGATTTTTTTAGTCATATTTATACATGATAATGTAAGTACATAATGTACAGAAGAGATATGTTGGTTACACCATATTTTTTCCAAAAGAAATACATAAATACACAAGATTTATATGCATGTCTTATCTGAATTATCATTTTAATAATTGTTTTGGAGTAGTATTTTAAGATCCATACATGTTTTTAAGTTTTTAAGTATTTTAAATTTCATAAATGTAAATTAGTGCCAATCCTTATAGAAAATGGATCAATTTCCCTCTTCTCTATTAGGGTTAAAACTATTTACTTCTCACAGATTCAATTTAAAGATTTTGCAGAGCATTATCCATTTTACAGGTCATTATTATTTTGTTATCCTGCCAGAAGTTGACTCTTACCACATACCCAGCTAACATGGTAGAATGTAGAAATAGAGGCAGCTCTAGATCATGTAAGGATGGCTCATAAACTAATTACTTCATCTATGTTTCAAGTATTTGCTATTTTTTACTGATGACGTGTAAGTGCTATTTAATACAGGGTGAAATCCTGACCCCATTAAAGTGAATGGAAGTTTTGCCATTGATTTCACTGGCAGGTATTGTTCATTGGCTAACACTTTTATAAATAGGAAGATGGAAGATAGAGAGATTCCCAGCTGGGCTTTGCATAAATACCTGTGTCTCTAACTGTTACATAAACATATATTCACAAGAAGTCCAAGACTTTCACTTTTCACGTTTACTTTTGTGGCAAACACATCACTTGTACAAGTACTTGCGGAAAAAATATAAAAAGGGTTAAGATTTCCTTCAAAATAAACAATATTTTATTCAAGGTAGCACAGAACTGGTCAGTAATGTTCTTTCTAAAACTTTTCCATCCATGTATGGGGTTTTTGCCACCTATGTGCAGAATAATTGTATGTGCACCGAGGCATGCGCAAATGTGCACCAACAATACAAACACAAAACCTAGCTGTGAGCACTTTGCTAATCAGCTGGGGGCATCATTTTAATTTCTCCTGAGCAGCCACACAAGTACACAGCTTACAGGGAACGCTGCTGGTCTCTATATACATATTTTTAAATAGTTAGGGCTCAATTTTCCTGTCAGTAGAGCTTCAATCTGGCCTCATTCAGTGTTGCAGGAGGAGCAGTAAGAATTTCAAGCACAGTTTTGGGCTTACAATTCTGTACTGATACAACCAATGTCATTTTCAATGTCTGACTACATGCTTATAAGCTCTGCAAGGCTGAGACAGTATGTCACTGTGTATGTGGACAGCATCTAACATAATGAAGCTCTGATCTTAATTGGTTATCTGGCACTACAATAAACCAAATAATTGCAAAAAGTGATTGTTTCCATATATCAGGCATTTGAATATTTACATAGCCTTATTTATGGCCATTTAAAACTATTCTATCTGTAAAAGGTTAGTGACCTTTAACTCACACACCCAAAAAAGCAGAAAATACATTACAGTTAACATGAATACTTTAAACTTAGTTATATTTGCAGTTTGGTTGTAATCACATGTAAGAGAGACAAGCCGGGTAAGGTAACATTTTTCACTAGACTAACTTCTGTTGGGAAAAGAGAGAAGCTTTTGAGTTATACAAAACTAAAGAAACACTCTGTGTAGCTCAAAAGCTTGTTTGTCTCATCAATAGAAGTTGGTCCAATACAAGATCTTACTTCCCCCAATTTGTCTCTCTTAAACATACTTAGAAAGCCCATACTTGCTGGGTTTGTTAGAAAGGCTAAATAGTATGATGCCTCTTCATGGTTGTTCCTCAGATGTCACATTCCTTCCTGTAGACTTTCCTGAAGGAGCGTTTTGACAATGAAGAAATTAAACCAGATTTATGGATGTCCTTGGAAGGTGGAAGCGCTTGTACTGAATGTGGGATTCTAGCAGAGGACACAGCTTTGTATTTTGGAGGTGATACTGTCAGGCAAGCTGTCACTCAGGACCTGGACTTGAGGGGTGCCAAGTATGTCATGTTACCTAGTAGAATTTAACATAGCTAATAAGTTTCAATGGAGGGGTTCATTAACTAATGACAGAGAAGGAGATGAGGCAGTGAATAATAGGAAATGGAGTCTCTTTATGCCTAGGCCACCACCAGAGAAGAGTTAGCTCAGGTAGGCAGTGACAAATAGTTCTTAGTCTTACGATCAACAGGTGACTTTTCACTGACTGTATGCAATGAATATGTTATTAATGTGTTATTTGTGTAACACCTGCAGTATATTGGTTGCTTTATAGGTCCTTACCCCTCTGAGTTTACAATCTAACTAGTTTACAAACAAAAGTATGGAAAGGTAGAGAGTAATTGATGGTCTCCCTCGATATAGTTCTTAGTGGACAGGTAATTACATGAAAACCTCACCACCACAACTGGCACTAGTTAACACGTTGGTTACTAGTCTCAGTAAAAACGCTAAGAACTAAATAGGCATGAGGGAAAAAAGCACTTGCAGAAGATTTTGGTCCCAAGGTGTGAATCACCAGAGCATTTCACAAGCCCTAACGAAGGGTTTTTTAACAAAATTATTAAGCAAAATTGTTTACCTCAAAAATACAAGTTGGGTTTAGTAATCTCAGACTACATGGGAACTGGATGTAATCTCATACAGTGTTGTAGGTGGGAGGGATATGCATTGTGTTGAAGGAACACAAATATTCAAAAATAACTCTAGATTATTTCTTTGTATCAGGGAATACTACATAGCAGCTAATTTGAGTCTATTGTGAGGCTTTTGTAAAGTTAATATGAAGCATTTAACAATTCAGCATGACCCAGGAGACCTCCTGAGGTCTCTCCTCATCCCAAATCAGGGGAGTATGGGAAAGCACTGGTTTTGCCAGATATTTAAAGGAACAAAGAGTTCAGTCCTGGTAAGATTACGCATATGACTGGCGTTTCTGGGATAAGCAGTCCCATTGAAATATGGGAACATATAAGAAATAATGAGCTTAACGTGCTTTCAGGATTGGATGTTTAAAACATTATGCGGAGACAGTGGGTTGTCTTAATTCATATTTCCCAGTAGTGTATTTATTGTAATTACATCCAATTTTCCAATGGCAAGACAGCTGTGAAATATAAACTCTTGTTCACCAGCTAAAAAGACTTTATTTGTTTAACATGCATAAGCTAGATATATTAGGCATGCAGTTTGTGTATGCAAGTCTCTTCAGAGCTTTCGCCAGTGTAAAGCTGTATATCTCCATTAAAGAAGGTGGAGCTCTGCCAATTTGTGGCAGCTAAGACTTAGGCTCATAAGATATAGAAGGAGACAATGCATGTTAGTTTTATTTGTCCCTCCATTCTACCATTTTAAATAAGGTCTCACTGCTTCTGCTGAATTTTTTTATGTTGTATATAGCTCTTCCCTTCCCTTCCCTTCCTTGTGTTTAACTGAAATCACTTCTTATTTTCATTCAGTTCCCTGGTTTCCCTACATAACTGCACATACAAATGAATATTTTTTGCATGTGATTGCCTATTTGTACCTACAGACGCATATTTTGCCAGATCTAATCAGACACTTATTTTTGAATATTTTACCCTAAGTACATGTCAGTTTTCTTAATAAAACATTTTAGAATATTGAACATTTTCAATATATTTGTTGGCAGAAAACAAATCACTTGAACTGTGTTTGACAACAAATCTTCCACATTGATAGGATACCTGCTATTCTGTAAGAAACTTCAACATTTTTTTCTTCAGATTTCTACAGTACTGGGGAAGAATTGGAAGTGAAAACAACATGACAACATGCCACAGACCAACATGCAGGAAGGAGGGAGTACTGTTAGATTATTCAATTGATGGAGGCAAGTCAACATTTTAGTTGCATCTGAACAAACATTTTGAGTATATTCAAACACTGCTTTTGAGAAATGTACAGAATTAGATCTAATTTAAATATTTTAGGATTAATTATTCAGAGCTATAATCTACCATTATGAAAATTATACCTTGTGGCTAAGTCTACACTGGCCCCTTCTCCGGAAGAGGCATGCTGATTTCAAACTTTGGAATAGGGAAATCCGCGGGGAATTTAAATATCCCCCGCGGGATTTAAATAAACATGGCCGCCGCTTTTTTTCCGGCTTGGGGAAAAGCTGGAAAAGAGCATCTAGACTGGCGCGATCCTCCGGAATAAAGCCCTTTTCCGGAGGATCTCTCATTCCTTGAAAGTAGGAATAAGTGTATGTCTACACTACAAAGTTAGTTCGAACTAACGGACGTTAGTTCGAACTAACTTTCCTAGGCGCTACACTAGCGCTCCGTTAGTTCGAACTTAATTCGAACTAATGGAGCGCTTAGTTCGAACTAGGTAAACCACATTTTACGAGTATTAAGCCTAGTTCGAACTAACTAGTTCGAATTAAGGGCTGTGTAGACCCTTAATTCGAACTAGTGGGAGGCTAAGGCTTCCCAGGTTTCCCTGGTGGCCACTCTGGCCAACACCAGGGAAACTCTATTGCCCCCCTCCCAGCCCCGGAGCCCTTAAAGGGCCACGGGCTGGCTACACAGTTTGTGCCAGTTGCAAGGCTGCCAGCACCCATGCCAGCACAGCCTGCACCTGCCACACTATGAGCCAGCCACCCGAGGACACCCAGCCCTCCACTGCTCCCTGGGACCAGCCTGGCGGCTCCCAAGAGCCTGCCCGGGGGCGCAAAAGGAGGGCGCCCGCTTGGTCAAGTGCGGAGATCGTGGACCTCATCGAGGTTTGGGGGGAAGCCTCCAATGTCCACGATCTCCGCACTAGCCACAGGAACGCGGCCGTCTACAGCCGCATGGCTGCCAGCCTGGCAGCCAGGGGCCACCAGCGCAGCCGGGAGCAGGTGCGCTGCAAGATAAAAGATCTGCGGCAGTCCTACTCCTGGGCCTGCCAGCCAGGGGCCTACCCGGAGGCCTGCCCCCACTTCCACGCCCTGGACCACCTCCTGGGGGCTCATGCCGTCCCTGCCCCCCGGGACGTGATAGACCCTGGAGCAGAGGGCCCGCTCCAGGAGACAGAGGAGGAGGAGGAGGGCTCCGAGAGCCAGGAGCCTGCCGCCAGCCTGCCCAGGACCTGGGACCCCCAAGGCACCCCACAGAGCCGCTCGCCTGTGTCGTCCGAGGCCGGGGAGGCGTCCACATGTGAGTACCATCGTGCTCCCCTTATGTGTACGGGGGGCTGGGGCGAGAGGGAGCCCTGGGACCGTGCGCCTGGGCCTTGCCCACCACGGAGCAGCAGCTGGGGATCCTGCAGGGGCCCTGGCCTTGCAGAGGGGAGCTGGGTTTCACACACCTGGGCCCCTGGGGTAATTGACCGCTGGTCTTGTTGCACCACAGCTGCAGCACCTGGGCCTGCAGGGCGCACCACACCACCTGCAGCAGCTGCCCGTGCCCGGGCAAGCAGGAGAGCCAGGAACGAGGAGGAGTACCAAAGGCGGCACCTCCGGTTCATGGACCACCAGCTCCACACCCAGGACCACTGGGTCCAGGAGGACCGGAGGCTGCGCCGGAGGAGTCTGGAGGCCCTGGAGGAGCAGGGCCGTGCCCTGCAAGGCCACCTCCAGAGCCTGCTCGACCGCTTCCCATTTCCTCCTCCCCCTGCTCCTCCTGCTCCCGCTCCCCCTCCTGCTCCCGCTCCTGCTTCTGCTCCTGCTTCCTCCACACCCCCTGTCCCTCCTGCCCCCCCCCCCACAACCATTTCCCACCGACGCCCCCGGACCCGCAGTGTGGCGAGATGGGAGAGGCAGCCGGACTCCCACCCCTGAGCTTTCCTTTCCCTTTCTCCCTTCCCTCCCCTTCCAGCTCCCTCGTCCCAGGTTTCCCCCTCCCCTCTCCCACCCTCATTCCTCCCTCCCCCTACCCCAGTTATGTGAAATAAACAGACGTTTTTGGTTGAAAAACAGGTGTCTTTATTTTACAGTAGGTAGGGAGGGGAAAGGGGTAGGGGAGTAGGGTGAAAGAAGGCCCCAGTGGGGCATACAAGGGAGAGGTCAGTCCTCCTCCTCCACCTGGAAGCTCTCCCGCAGGGCTTCCCGGATCCGGACGGCCCCCCGCTGGGCTTCCCGGATGGCGGCGGTGCGGGGCTGACCGTAGTGTCCAGCCATGCGGTCAGCCTCAGCCATCCAGGCTGGCAGGAAAGCCTCCCCCTTTCGCTCACACAAATTGTGGAGCACACAACAAGCTGCCACCACAGGAGGGATGTTGTGCTCGGCCAGGTCCAGACGGGTGAGGAGGCATCGAAAGCGGGCTTTCAGTCGCCCGAAGGCCCCCTCGACCACGATGCGGGCCCTGGTCAGCCTGGCATTGAAGGCCTGGCGGGAGGGATTGAGGTGCTCCGTGTAGGGCTTCATGAGCCAGGGCTGCAGTGGGTAGGCAGCATCCCCCACCAGGCACACGGGCATGTCCACGTCCCCGACCCTGATGTGGCGGTCGGGGAAGAAGGTCCCGGCCTGCAGCCGCCACACACGGAGGAGTTGCGGTACAACCGGGCATCGTGTGCTTTGCCGGACCAGCCCACATTAATGTCCGTGAACTGTCCCCGGTGGTCACACACGGCCTGCAGGAGGATGGAGAAGTACCCCTTGCGGTTCACATAATGGGACGCCTGGTGTTCCGGGGCACGGATGGGGATGTGCGTCCCGTCGATGGCCCCCCCGCAGTTGGGGAAGCCATGGGCGCCGAAGCCCCGGATGACGGCGTCCAGGTCGGCGAGGCGGACCACCCTGCGGAGCAGCACCCGGTTGATGGCCTTGACCACCTGCGGAGAGAGAAACAGCAAAGCGCCCATCAGTGGGGCGCCCGGATGGCTGGGAGCGTTCGTGCCCTGGCAGTGCCCCGCGCCCCACTCCTGGAAGCAACCCCTCTGGCGGCGTGTAGTACGGCCGGGACAGACCGACCCCTCCGGTGCGGGGCGCGTTCGCCTCCTCCCGCCCCCCCTTTGTCCCTGGGGCAGCCCATCCCCTCCTCGCAGCTCCCCTCCCCCCCGGCTCGGTGGCCGACGAGTGCCATACCTGCATGAGCACCGCTCCGACGGTGGATCTCCCCACGCCGAACTGGTTCCCGACGGATCGGTAGCTGTCCGGCGTGGAGAGCTTCCAGAGGGCGATGGCCACCCGCTTCTGGAGGGGGATGGCGGGTCTCATGCGAGTGTCCCTTCTGCGCAGGGCAGGGGCGAGCCACTCGCAGAGCTCCAGGAAGGTGTCCCTCCTCATCCTGAAGTTCTGGGTCCACTGTCGGTCCTCCCAGCGCTCCAGGACGATGCGGTCCCACCAGTCGGTGCTGGTGTCCAGACACCAGACGCGGCGGGGCACGCCGGTGCCGGGGCACCGCCACGGCTCCTCCACGGCCCCCAGGGCGGCCAGGCGAAGAGGCAGGGGGCTGACGTGCACCAGGTGGTGCCAGGCAGCCTCGAGCCATTGCTGGCAGGCTTGCAGCAGCAAGTCCAGAAAATACACCAGAAGGTGCAGGGCGAGCTGTGGCTCCATGTTGCCACCTGCGGCGGCCCCCCCGAAGGGAAGCACTGACACAGACGGTCACAGAGACCAACGCTTTGCTGTCCCTCGGCGAGGTTGGCAAGCAAGCAGGAAAAGCTGAGAACCGGCTGTCCGGGGGGGTCCCTTTAAGCTCGAGCCTCAGATAGCCTCAGACAGCAGCCACACAAAGCAACTACTGACCAGATGCCCTGCCAGAACCGGTTTCAGCCGCTCTTAAATGCCCCCCTGCGTCCAATCAGTGTGGACGCGCTAGTTCGAATTAGCAAAACGCTAATTCGAACTAGTTTTTAGTTCTAGATGCGTTAGTTCGAATTAGCTTAGTTCGAATTAACTAATTCGAACTAAGTTAGTTCGAACTAGCGCTGTAGTGTAGACATACCCTAAGAGATCCTCCGGAAAAGGGCTTTATTCCGGAGGATCGCGCCAGTCTAGACGCTCTTTTCCGGCTTTTTCCCAAGCCGGAAAAAAAGCGGCGGCCATGTTTATTTAAATCCCACGGGGGATATTTAAATCCCCCGCGGATTTCCCTATTCCAAAGTTCGAAATTAGCATGCCTCTTCCGGAGAATGGGCCAGTGTAGACGTAGCCTGTGTGTTTTCCCCTCATATAAAATGTTCTTTGTTTCAAAAGAAACTAGACCCAATCTCTCTTAAATTAATCCTGTTTACTTTAGTTTGACTAATCACATGTAACAAGAGTATTAGGAGTTAAGGTTTTCCTATCTGAAGATTGTAGATATTATCTTATGACTTCCTATTACAGTACCTTCCTTTAATCTTTTGACAGTTTCTACCTTATGTTACTTTATTAATCCTGAATCCTTTCATTATAGGCATATCTTGGACTTTGCTTCATGAGATGGATTATCAGAAATACTTCTCAGTCAGACATGACTACATATTGCTCCCAGAACATGCTCTGACCAATACAACTCGCCTGCGCTGGTGGCAGCCTTTTGTGATGAACAATGGAATTGTAGTTTCAGGCTCTGATCGTGCTCAGTGGGCACTAGATGACATACTAATTGGAGGTGCTGAGATCAATCCCAGTCAACTAGTAGATACATTTGATGATGGTAAGGGAGGATGTGTCAAGCATTCTATTATCTGATTTAAGAAGCCTATGTCAGCCTATTTATTGAACTAAACAATTGCTAACTGAAGGTCTTTCAAATGCACATTTTAATGTACTTTTCAACCATACTTGTTTTCTATTTGTAAACAGTGTTGACATTGTATTGCTTATGTTAGTTTTAAGGATTTCTTTTATTTCACTATTTTTAAAAAATCCAAACACTTATAAGACAGTTCAGTTTATTTCCTCTAACTACCTGGATTTGAAAATTCCCACTATACAGGTTGAACCTCTCTAGTCTGGCACCCTTGGGACCTGACCAGTGCCAAACCAGCGAATTTGCCAAACCACAGAAGGTCAATATGGTTTGGCAGCATTACCAACAGTTCCTCTGCCTAATGGGCTATTAGAAGACAGTTAAAGTTAAATTAGCTAAATAATAACACAGAATGCTGAGAACCAGGACTAGTGGCTGAAAATAAATTTTATGATACGATGGGAAATTTGGCTACACCCATGATAAGTGGATATCCCACTAACTAAAATCATGTGGTACCATGGATGTTGCCAGACCAGAGAGTGCCAGACTAGAGAGGTTCTACCTGTACCATATTTTTTTAAATACTCGTTTTGAAACCAATTTAAACTATTTGACCAGGGCTGACACTTTAAGACTCCTGGTTACTTATTTAGCATATATAATTAAAATGTTGTTCATAATGACTCTGTGGATTCGATACTAAGCCTACATGTTTGCTGAGACATTCTATTAACTGTATGTAACTCATATTAATAGAAGGTACTTCCCATGAAGAAAACTGGAGTTTTTACCCTAATGCAGTCAGGACTGCTGGATTCTGTGGCAACCCCTCATTTCACCTCTACTGGCCAAATAAAAAAATGGACAACACACACAATATCCTTTCCTCTAGGGAGCTCATTATACAGCCAGGATACATGATGCAGTTTAAAGTAAGAAAACCCTTCTTTTTATTCATACTACATGCAATGAAAATGCATCTAATTTGTCTCTAATTCCAAGTAGAATATATAATTAATTAGTCTGTTAAATAATTAAGAGTGACTTGTTTGTTGGGATGCAGGGAAATACAGTAATAGAAACATGACACAGGGTCAGAAGAATTGCATAAATGTATGCAGTGTTTTAGCCAGGCTGGTCCAGGATTAGAGAGACACAAGATGAGTGAGGTAACATATTTTGTTGGACCAACTTCTGTTGTTGAGAGACACAAGCTTTAGGACTTATATAAACCTGAAGAAGACCTTTGGGTAATATCAAAAACTTGTCTCACCAAAAGAAGTTAGTTCAACAAAAGGTATTACCTTACCCTCCTTGTCTCTGCATAACTATCATTTGAAGTCAGGATGGAATGAATGTTCCTTGGTAGAGGTATTGATTATCTGTAAGATTTCTACTGAGCTGAATGGAGACTAGGTTCATGCAGAACAACTATTCGGATTCTCATCTCTAAGGCTATGTCTAGACTACGGGGGTTTTCCGGGATACCGAGGTATCCTGGAAAAACTCCGCTGCATCCAGGGAACACGTCTGCTCTTCCACTTTTTTTTGCAGAAGAGTAGACACACTCTTTCAGAAGCCCTGTCTTCCTCTTCCTACAAGGAAGAAGGACTCTTCTAAAAGAGAGTTTTTTTCTAAAATTTGGCCTAGTGTAGATGGGCCAAATTTCGGAAAAGCTTCTTCCAAATAAAATCAGAAAAAGTTACACAAATTGCGGACCGCAATTTGCATACCTTTTTCAAATAAAGCCCCATAGAGTGTATATATAGCCTAAATGATATGCCATTATAATAGCAGCTGCTAAGTGGTGGGGACAGGGAGACAAAGGCTGACTGAAATTGAACCTTAATGCAAGATTAGTAATGCCAGTGAGATACAAATCTGTGTTGTGTACATGCCATTGCCTGTCAAAATGGGCATTGAGAAGAAAGAAATATTTCCTATCAAGGAACAAGCAGAAAAGCAGAGGCAAAGGCAAAGTTGGGCAGAAAAATAACTCGTGTGGCATAGTGAAAGTCTGAAGGTGCTAAAAGTAATAGCCCTTTTTGTTACTTGATCACCTATCATGGAAAAATGCATCATTTGAAGTTACTCTTGATTTTTAGCTGGACTTCTGAATGAGGCAAACACATTTTATAATTAATGCAACGTGGCTCTTTGTTTGTTTGTTTGTATTGCATTAGTGCTAAAAATCTACTAGGCATTTTCCAAATGAAGAGGAAGACCCTGACCCAAAGAGCGCACAGGCTCAAAAAACAAAGACATGAATAAATTGATAGGCTGATAAGCATATATGTGTTCCTAGTTACATTTGCTTCTTGGTCTTATGTTGTTGTTTTTAAGTTAAACATCCTATTTTCCCTTTCTGCCACAAATTAACGCCTTTATCCTCCCCCACAGCTATTGCCAATTTTGGGGCAAATTTACACTTACAGCACTATATTCACACAGCTGTACTGATGCACCTGCACCACTGTAGTGCATCTGGTGAAGATGTGTTATGTTATGTGTTAAGCTCTTTTGTTGGCATAGTTACTCCACCTTGGGAAGAAGTGGAATTTACGTTGGCAGGATAGCTCGAAACTTGTATCACTCAGGTTGGGAGGAGGCTTTTTCAGACCTCTAAACTACACAAATTAGATCAACTTAAGCAGTAGTGTACACCAGCCCTTAGATTCAATGTCTGTAATCTACTCCCTCCCAGCATTTAACCCACATACACAATTCACCACCTTTGAAATTGCCCTAGGATGATTTTTGCCTACTGCTACTGTTGTGTCCAAAGGGTACAGAAAGCCCTTGTGTATTCGCTTCAGAGTTGGACAGCTTACTCTTTTACCTAAATTTAAATGGTTGGGATCTGTATTATTCAAGAGGAGATGGGAAATTCATAGTAAGGTCTCTTCCCTTGGCTAAATTTTGCTCCTCTTTCCTATGTCTTCTGTGCCCTGCTTATTGCTACAGATCTTACTCATAAACCAAGGATTCAGTTCTCTGTAGCTACAGCAAGAATACAGGATTTGAATCTGCTGAGATTCAGATGTTTCTGTTTATTAGACACTCAGTAATAAATATGTCAAGTGTACTTAAGTCTCTGAACCTGAGCATCAGGTAAGAACATAAGAATGGCCATCCTAGGACAGACCAAAGGTCCATCTAGCCCAGTATCCTGTCTTCCAACAGTGGCCAATGCCAGATGCTCCAGAGGGAGGGATCACAACAGGTAATCATCATGTGATCCTTCTCTTGTCATCCATTTCCAGCCTCTGACAAACAGAGGTGTGACAAGGCGGCCCCCGCCACCCCTGTCCAACTCCCAAAGTACCTGTCCTGTCGCTGCCGCTCCGGGGAAACGGCGGTTCCAATTGTCCTTACAGGCGGGGGGGGGGGGAATAGGGAAGTCCGGGCCCTCCCTCACTCCCAGACCCCAGCCCAGGGCCCTAGGGTCAGGATCGATTAACCCTGCCCTGCTGGCGGGGGGGGGGTGCTGGCCCGCAACCCACCAGCACGCCGGCTCCTTGCCCTGCCCTGGGCTGCTTCCTATCCCCCCTTTCGCGGGCCTCCTTACCCGCCTCGCGGCGCCGCTTCCTGCCGCGCTCCCAGCCTCGGCTCGCCTGGGGTGCCCGGCGTCTACCCCCCCGATGCCTGCCGCTACGCCCCGTGCTCCTCTCACTCCCCTGCTCCACTCTCTCCCTTGCTCCTCCGCTCGGTTCTCCCCCTGCTCCACTCTCCCTCTCCCCTCCTCCTGCCGGCGGCCACCGGCATTTTGAAATCCCCCGCCCCTGGCGCGCCGACGTGATTACGTCACACGCCGCGCACCCGGGCTCCGCCTCCTGGCCCCTCTCCCCCCAGCCCGTGGCCGACGTGGAATCCCTGGCGCCGCCGCTCAGCTGAGCGGCGGCGGCCGAACATACGGCGCACGTCCCCCTTGGGGGGGGCGTCCTCCCGAGGCCGGCCAGGGCGACTGCGGGTTTAGTGCGGGGCGGGCTCACCTCCAAGGGAGGGGGCGGACCTGCTCCGTCACAAGAGGCTAGGGACACCATTCGTACACATCCTGGTTAATAACCATCAATATACCTAACCTTCATGAATTTATCTAGTTCTTTCTTGAACCCTGTTAAAGTCCTGGTCTTCACATCCTCTGGCAAGGAGTTCCACGGGTTGATTGCTCTGCATAAAGAAAAATGTCCTTTTGTTTGTTTTTAACTGCTGCCTATTAATTTCATTTGGTGAACCCTAGTTCTTATGTTATGGGAACAAGTAAATAACTTTTCCTTATTCACTTTTTCCACATCAGTCATGATTTTATAGACCTCTATCATATCCGCCCTTAGTCTCCTCTTTTCTAAGATGAACAGTCCAAGTCTTTTGAATCTTTCTTCATATGGGACCCGTTCCAAATCTCTAATCATTTTTGTTGCCCTTTTCTGAACCTTTTCCAATGCCAATATATCTTTTTTGAGATGAGACAACCACATCTGTACACAGTATTCAAGATGTGGGCATACCATGGTTTATATAGAGGCAATAAGATACTCTGTTTTATTCTCTATCCCTTTTTTAATGATTCCTAATGTCATCTTGATTCATAATGTCAAGATGAGTCATCTGTTTAATTCCTTAAACAGAGAAAATATTTCTGTTTACAAAGCCTTTTAAAATAATGAATCTGAGCACACCGCAAACTATACAGGCCAAGATTTTCATAAGTGGTTCATAACCTAACGTTGGGTTCTTAAATACATATTTAGGCACTTAAATAAATCACCAAACTTTCAAAAGTGCTGAGCATCTAGCAGTTTACATTGACTTTCAAAGGAACTGTAGGGTGCCCAGAACTTAAAAGACCTAACGACGCATTTCAGTGTCTACATGATATAAAAGCCTAATGTTAGGCACCTATTGAAAATTTTTGCCCCTTTTTTCAAATGGATTCTAAGCTCTAGTACCTAAAATGGATATTCCCTTTCTATTCTTGTACTTTAGAATACAAAAGTTAGACATTAATCTCAGGTTACAGTGGTAGAAAAAGTCCCAGATGTCATTATTAATACTTTCAGACTTATGCAAAGAGCCACAAGGCTTTCAGCGTGTTTTTGTTGTGGGAGTGGGGAGTTAGATCTAAGTTTACAGTCTTTAATTCTATATCTTTAGAAAGGAAGGACACTGGCAGTTTACTATGTATTACATTAAATGTCTTTCCTGATCTAGCAGGACCTGACACATTTTATTTGTGTTTCAGATTGTGGTTGGCTGTGAGGCAACCTCTTGTGGTGACCTGCACTCTGTAATGCTGGAATACACTAAGGATGCCAGGTAAGCTCTCTCCATACTTTATCCCAGGACATTGCAAGATCAGTGACACTGTACTCGAGTTACATCTAATTAGCATATTTCTGTTAAATACACACACACACACACACACCTTCAAAATATCACTTGTTTTAGTATGTTGTACTCTTTGGTAAAGGCTATATATTTTGTGCTAAACTATGTTGTACTAGAAGCAATATGATGCTAATTTTTGGTTTAACACGTGACCAGTTAATTACATTCTTGTCTCCTGCAATGTAGTATAATAGGATACATGAATTACTTCAAAAAGTTTCTTGCCATTTCAACCAGAAAGGACATTGTCTCAACGACTTAATTACCTGCATCCTGCTTCAAAGACCTTTTAAGACTTCACTTGAAAGAGAATCCTCAGAACTTTCATTCATGCTTAAATTTGACACTTTACACTCAAATTTGAATAAAGACGCTAATTATCTTACCCATTACAAAGATAGCTTCCCCAATTATCACCTCTAATATCATTAGCTCACAGACATTTACCTCCCCCCCTTCCTCCCCTCCATCTCCCTTCTGTTCTGAAATTTGATTTGTCCTTTTCATATGTGTTCATTTTTTTTAATTGTATCCTTTGGTATATATGGTTGTGACAATTTTCTTCCACTATTTGATCTGAGGAAGTGTGTCTGGCCCACGAAAGCTCATCACCTATTAAACCATCTTGTTAGTCTTTAAAGTGCTACACAGTCCTGTTTTTTGTTTCAGCTACACCAGACTAACACGGCTACATTTCTACCACTATTCAAAAAGTAGGGCTGTATTGTGTGCTTAAAGGCCTTTTGGGTCAAAACAAAAGCATGGAGCAAAGCCAATATAAAATGTCCCTTCTCTGACCTCAAAAGGGAGGTATGAGGGAAAAGAATTCTCAGTCACAACCTTTAATATGAGGTCACAAGAGTTCCTTCCTGGTCTCTGCTTCCCAAATCCCCTTAGCTGCACAAATGTGTCTCAACATTTTCACCTTTTGAGAGGTTACCATGGCTACAAAATAGGCTGCAAACTTTCACACTCTATTTGTAACTACAGTGCATGGAACTTATTGCTGAAGACCATTTGTATTTTTGTAAAAAAGATATATTGCCATGGCATTTAGTAGGTTGCTGACTTCCCTTTTGTATTACTTTTGTGATTCTAACAACATATTTTCATTGCTTCTTACAGGACAGATTCATGGCAACTTGTCCAGACACAATGTCTTCCTTCCACATCTAATAGCATTGGCTGCTCCCCATTTCAGTTCCATGAAGCTACCATCTATAACTCTGTCAACAGCTCCACATGGAAAAGAATAACTATCCAGCTGCCTGATCATGTCTCCTCCAGGTAGGTTACCAAAAGGTTGGCTGACTTTGGAAATATCAATCTTCATCTGTCTAGCTGGCACTGTTGGTACAGAATAAGTGATGAATTGAAAGTGTTTCTCTTTTGTCTGGATTTGAAAATGATACATAATGGACACCTTTGGAATTGTTTTCTTTCATAAATGCTGCTACTGCCAAGGATTAAATAGTCACAATGTTCAGGCTAAAGACTGTCATTGTAACACAATCATAAGAATTTATCCTGCAAATACTTATTGCTTTGAGTGGTCCATTGAAGCCAATCAAGGTAATCATGTTAGCAAGCACTATTATTTGTAGTAAGCAATTTCAGGGTTCAGATTTATAATTGTAGACCAGTGTAAATCTTTAGATACAAGGCAATATTTTCAAAAATAGAAATCTGAAATTAGGCTGCTAAATCCATATTCTGTAATCTGATTTTTTAAAGTACTGAGCACTCAGCAGCTCCTGGGTTCCTAGATGCTGTTGGGTTCACAAAGTTTTTGAAAATCATGAAAGTGTCCAAGTGTGCATTTAGTAGAATAATTTTTTACTTCTATTTTTGACAAATGTAGGCCATGTCTACACTTATAGAGAAATCCGTGCTGTGGGGATCCAAACTTCCAGGGGTCGATTTAGTATGTCTAAAAAAGACCCACTAAATCAACCATTGATCGAGTTCCCATTTACTCTGGTACTCCACCGATCAAGTTGAGTAAGGGATCAAGATAAGATAAGTAACTGAAGGCATTGGGACCATTCAAAAGTGTGCCCTAGATTGAATACTAAATGTTTGCAGGATGGCTCCTATCAAAATAAAGTTCCATTTCAATGGTGTTTGGTAGCATGGCGCTCTGATGAAAGCTGAGAATTGGGAGTCTGGACTTCTGAGTATAGTTCTCTGAGCTCTTTTGCTAACTTGTTACATATATTGAGCAAGTCACTTCAGTCTCTTCTGTGCCTCACTCCAAAATGCAAATCTAGTGTCCTGACTGCACATTTTTTCTGCTTCAATTTGTGTGCATGTGATCAAATGTTTCTGTACAGAAATGCTGAAGTGCTGTCTGCAACTTTATGTGATACTGGGTTGTTTGGTATTTGTAGTGCAACTCAGTTCAGATGGATTCAAAAAGGAGAGGAAACAGAGAAGCAAAGCTGGGCAATAGATCATGTGTACATTGGAGAAGCCTGCCCTAAACTCTGCAGTGGTCATGGATATTGTACTACTGGAGCCATTTGCATTTGTGATGAAAAATATCAAGGTTTTATTTCTTATCTTCCTTTATATAATATATTCATATGTGTATGTAAATACATTAATCTGGCTCAGAATGGAATAAATAAAATAGACACAAAGCCAAATATATTAACTCAGCACTAGAATGCCTGAGTAACAAGTGATAATATATACATTCATAAATAGAAAGACTTTTCACCTTCTAGTAACAGTCCTTTTTTACCTCCAAATGGAATTATTGTAACTTATTCTACACGGAACTACACTTTAAAGGCCACTCACACCTCACCAGTTGAAGAATGTAGCTAACTACTCTGTTACTCCATATCCAGACCATTTATCCCTGTGTTCATTTCACAGAGTGCACAGGATCCACTTTGTAGTTAAGTTTTTTATTTTGACCTGTAAGGGCTCAGTCCTGCAAGTACAGCACTTGGGTCATGAGCCATAACATCAATTAAGTGTGTGCTTATAAGTACATGAGTAGTCCCACTGAACTGCTTACTTGCTTTGTTGGAGCAGAGCTACATTGCTCACAACCTTGCAGAATTGAATTAGGGATGTAAAATCCCAATTAATCAGTTAACCAGTTAAACTGTAGCTAACCTAACGTTTAACTGGTTAACTGACTAAGTGGGATCCTGGACTGGGAACCACTTCAGCCTGCTCGGGTCTAGCTGCCGGGGCTGGAGCTTGCTGCAAACATAACCAATTACCTCTTCACATCCCTAAGTTGAACCCCATAACGTTGGGTCCTCAGTAACTTAGAGACATTCCATAAAAGCAGTTGTTTCAGGCTTAGGCAGACAATCACTGCATTGGTTTACATTAAATTCACATTTTGGAGGTTTTCTTTGCAAACAGAAAGGCTAGAGACTTAAATCCTGATTTTCTACTCCCTGTTGCTAGGTAAATCCTACTGGAGTCAATGTAGTTAAACTGATGTAAATGAGAAGGAAGCATGTCCTTATTTTTTTCAAATGAAAGCTAGATTATCATGCACCATCATACAATAGTTTGAACATAATCTGCAATTAGGAAGCAATGTATGCAACCATGCATTCACGTTATACACAGGCCCCTGCCTGTGCGAATAACTACAAGTTGAACCTGCAATTGAATTCAGTCTTTTTTCCTCAATATTTTGATACTTGTCTGTATTGTAACTTTGCCTTGTCATTTTTAGGTGATGACTGCTCTGTTTTCAGCCATGATCTTCCCAGTTACATTAAAGATAACTTTGAATCTGAAAAAGTCACTGAAATAAACTGGGAAACTATTCAGGGTGGAGTTATAGGGAATGGATGTGGACAACTGGCACCATATGCCCATGGAGATTCACTGTACTTTAACGGATGTCAAATAAGGCAAGCTATTACTAAACCTCTGGATCTCACTCGAGCAAGGTAATAACACTTTTATTAATCATTTGAAATACAGCTTCAGGTGATGACAGAAGTAACTATTTATAACAATGAAATGGGTCTTCATGATAAGGAGGAAGAGGGTTGGGTCTACCAGGTTGCCATATACCTGTCAGAAGCAAACAATTAGGCACAGCAAAATGTTTAACAACTATCAGCTGGGAATTTGAGAGTGAATTGGAAGTGACTGTTGGCTGAAAAGATCAGATGTTTTTAGCAAACCCAAGAGAGCACTGGATGGATAGCCAGACAAGAAGATGAGGCCATTGGCAGGGTAGATACCAGATTGTTTGAATTGTTAATGAGTAAGGATTCTAACAATAATTATAGATCCACTGCAAGGTAAATTACAATTACATTTACCTCCCAGCTAACAAAAATATATTTATCACCTCTGGAGTCTCTCTGGCAATAGAGTACAAAATAGAATCTGTCCAGTTTAGGACTTAACAGAAGGAATGTGTACAAGTTAGCAATGTTAGATAGCGTGTAATTGAATAGTCATGTAACTGCATCCAATTATAGCTGTTACATGACTATTCAATAGTCCCCAGAGGCAGGGCCGGCAGCCAGTGCACACCCAGCCCCACTGTGGGGAACCCCTTGCCATCCTGCGCTGCTGCCTCTGTTTCAGAGGTAGCAGCTCAGAGTGGGAGATGGGAGCTAGTCTGCAAGGGGAGCCTGTTTAAAAACAGGCTTCCCACGCAGACCAGCTCCTACCTGCCACCCTGCACTGCTGTCTCTGTATCTGCTTTTAGTGAAAGCATATTATTACTGAGAAAGGGGGGTGTTTTATGCATAGTCAAGCAGTTTGTTCATTTGCTAATAATAATTATTCTTGAAGTTCTTTATTTTTGTAAAAGGATAACTATAATTTGGCAATATTTTCACTCCTATTTTAGCAATTCACATACAATCATTCTTCTCTATATTTTACAGCAAAATAATGTTTGTTTTGCAAATTGGAAGCATTTCACAAACAGAAAGTTGCAATACCAACCTGAGTGATGCTAATACAGTAGACAAGGCAGTTCTACTCCAGTACAGTGTAAATAATGGAATTACATGGCAAGTAATAGCACAGCACCAGCCAAAGGACTTTATACAAGCCCAAAGAGTGTCCTACAATATTCCGTTGTAAGTACCCAATAACACAACATCACTTCTAAAGGCATATTTTACATTTTCTGCAGAAATGAATCTGTGCAGGAAAAGAGCAGAGACAAGAGACAGTGAAAGAAAGGGATGATAATTATAGCTATAATTAAAAACATAGACTGCAATCCATTGGTATAATAAAAAGTAAAAATTCTTTACTGTAAATTTAAAATATTAAATAATAAATTATCAAAACCTTGTTTTCACTTCCCGAATCAATTCTGTTTTAGTGAAAAAATACTTTTTTTGTTTCCCCTTAAATACTTTATTAATGCCATATGTTGATGTTTAGAAGCACAAGGAAAATATATTGGTTTTGCTTATAGTATTTTAGGAGTAGATAGGCAGGCAGGAAAGGACCCTTCTTAATATGGAAATCTAACTGGTACTTCTGTTTGTAACCATAGGGAGGCACGAATGAAAGGAGTCTTACTGCGGTGGTGGCAGCCCCGTCATAATGGAACAGGTCATGATCAGTGGGCTTTGGATCATGTAGAAGTCGTCCTGTGAGTATCAGATTCAGCTCATAACAGCTCCATCTAAAAAAGCATTAAAATTCCTTCAGCATGGCATGACAGTTAAACTCTGTAAGAACTGTTCTTTGGAAATCATTCTTTGTTTTATGTGCTCCACTGACTTTAGAGGTCAGTATTTAAGGCAACCAGGAAATAAAGTTACAGAACAGGGGAGCATATTGTGTATCATGGAGAAGTGCAGGAGGGAAAGCATGGACTTTAGCAGCTTTAATTATTGGAGTAGTCTTATAAATCATCAAAATCTTTGCAATATTTTATGATGTGATATCTGAAAGGATGTGTGTGTTCAGCCACTATGCTGCTATATAAAGTTGATTTACATCCTTTCAAAGATACAAAATAGTCTATTGTATTTCTCTTTGCACAGAGTAATGTTGAATCAGGCTCTGATAAATTGCATTAGCAACTAATGCCATATTCGTTTCCTTTTTTTAGTAAGAAGGATACTGTTCAGAAACAGGGTTCACTAAATCAGGTTCCTACCTTCCGAGCTCTATATTCATCCCCCATCAAGATTTTACCAAGTAAAGTGTTGTCACCATATTGATTTCCCCATTGATAAAATGGGTCTCACTTTCAATTAACCCTTTTTTACTGTATTACATCACAGAGAGATTATCTGCTTTTTCTTTAACAATTTAGTTCCAGTAGAGCTGAAATGCTAGTGCCTTGACGGGCTGGGACTCATCGCTGACAGTGGTTGGCAGAGAGAAGCGTGTCTTCCCAATAGATAGGTTCAAATGTTTTTATTGAAAAACTTTTTAAAATCAGCATAGAAATTAGATTTGGGATAACATCCAGACTTAGTCATTCTAAAAATGAGGTTTCTGTCTTTAAACTCCAACTAGTAGAGGCATCACAAGTATTGTTTTGTAACAGTAGCAAATTGGATTACTTGATCTCTAGTTAGCCCTGTTCTACTTTCCACTGAGAAGCACCAGCTTGCATGGCATCCATACCAACCCCAAATCAAAAACCAAACTGGTCCCAATACTAAGTAGCTTTATGTGCTCTGCTGCTTTTACACACCTTGCTGGGCTCTGCCTTCATAACATTAACCTTACGTTTGAAGGATGGGCATGATTCTTGGCATCACTCAATAATTAAGGATGCAAACAGGCTAATTATTTAGGGCATATAAACTGAGGAAGGGTACAGATGCTTATGCAACATTCCCACTTCTTTGTGTTTTAAGATTTTTTAAGTTGAAAACAGTAGAAAAATCCTTGAGAAAAATATTAGCAAAATCTGAACATTGATTATACTGAACATTGAGTATAATTTGGAAAAATGAGATGGAATTTGGAAAAGGAAAATTGAGACTGAATACCAAGGGAATCTCTCTGACCACGCTCTAGGAAATCACCCACGAAAAGTAGTGGAAGCCCCATCATTTGAGATACAAGTAGACTGGCGAAATCAATAGAAAATATACTGTAGGAATTGTATATCTGCTTTGTCCAAAATAGGAATTAGATATTCAGGCCACACATCCTATTCTCCTTTTCCCCATTGCTCCTACTGAAAACTTTTTGAAGGTTCTCACTGCTTTTTAGGCAAAGCCAAATTACACAGAACAACCTTTGCTCCCTGCACTGGATATTAGATATAGGTTTTCAGGTGAGTGCCTATACACCAGCCAGAATTTAGCTCACAATCTCCGAAGGTAGACAGACAATTACTAATAAGCGAGGGTATGTCTACACTACCCCGGTAGTTCGAACTAGTGGGGTAATGTAGGCATACCGCACTTGCAAATGAAGCCCAGGATTTGAATTTCCCGGGCTTCATTTGCATAAGCGGGGAGCCGCCATTTTTAAAACCCCGCTGGTGTACCGGTAGTTCAGAATAGGAAGCCTAGTCCGAACTACCTAGTTCGAGCCCCGTGTAGCCGCGCTGCACGGGGTTCGAACCAGCGGGGTTTTAAAAATGGCGGCTCCCCGCTTATGCAAATGAAGCCCGGGAAATTCAAATCCCGGGCTTCATTTGCAAGTGCGGTATGCCTACATTACCCTCCTAGTTCGAACTAGGGAGGTAGTGTAGACATACCCCTATTTATTTCCACAGCAAATAATGGTGCATACAGAGCTCTAGCAGTATGTTACTAAAAGGCCAGATGTAGAATAAAAAAACGCTGATAGTCACAATACTGTAAGATATGCTGCTTTCAAGAATTTAAAAACTATATACAATGGCACATGTGGCAGGCACAGATTAGTGGTTAATTATCTCTGACCTCTTTATTGCTCTCCATATAACTGGTTAGACCCTGTAGTTAATTTTATGTAATATGGAGAATATTCCGATTTTCTTTTAAGCAGCATTCAGCTATAGCACAAGGTCAGAACATCCAGCATCCCCTCCCCCCAACTCTTGCTTAGGCATTACCAAGGGGAGGCAGTAGCATTTAAGTGGATGTAGGAATAGTTGCTGGGAGACCTGAATTGTCGTATTAGCTCTGCTGGTACTTTGTTGTGTCACTTTACCACTCTGCACCTTAGTTCTCCCAATTTCCAAATGAGGATAATGATACATAACCACTTTTGTAAAGTGCTTGCAGAATTATAGATGAAAAGCTCCATAGAAGTGTTAATTACATATGTTTGTGTGGCAGCATTAAGCATCACAATTTGTATTATAGAAATAGTTTATCTTTAATTCTTAATTCTCCTCAATTCTCTAGACATATACTATTTGTAATATCTGAGGGTATGTCTACGCTACAATGTTAGTTCGAACTAACGGACGTTAGTTCAAACTAACATTCATAGCCGCTACACTAGCGCTCCGCTAGTTCGAATTTGAATCGAACTAGCGGAGCGCTTAGTTCGAACTAGGTAATCCTCATTTTACGAGGATTAAGCCTAGTTCGAACTAGCTAGTTCAAATTAAGGGGTGTGTAGCCCCTTAATTCGAACTAGTGGGAGGCTAGTCCTCCCCAGGTTTCCCTGGTGGCCACTCTGGCCAACACCAGGGAAACTCTACGCCCCCCTCCCGGCCCCGGACCCCTTAAAGGGGCACGGGCTGGCTACAGTGCCCGTGCCAGGTGCAAGCCTGCCAGCACCCAGCCAGCAGACCCTGCACCTGGCACGGATCGAGCCACCCACCTGATGTCCCCCAGCCCACCCCCTCTTCCCGGGACCAGGCTGTCGGCTCCCGGGAGCTTGCCCTGGACCGCAAGAGGCGGGCACCTTCCTGGGCTAGTGCGGACATCGTGGACCTTGTCCACGATCTCCGCACTAGGCACAGGAAAGTGGCCGTCTAGGGCAGGAGAGCTGCCAGCCTGGCCACCCAGGAGCGGGTGTGCATGAAAATCAAGGGGGTCCACTGAGACCCCCGACCCTGAGCCCTGAGCTTACAATGGCCGTCCTGGGTCAGACCAAAGGTCCATCTAGCCCAGTAGCCTGTCTGCCGACAGTGGCCAACCCTAGGGACCCTGGAGGGAATGGACCGAAGACAGTGACCAAGCCATTTGTCTCATGCCATCCCTCTCCAGCCTTCCACAAACTTTGGGCAGGGACACCACTCCTACCCCCTGCTAAGACTACTCCATGGACCCAACCTCCATGACTTGATCTCACTTCCCTTTAAACTCTGTTCTAGTTGTAGCCTTCACAGCCTCCTGCAGCAAGGAGTTCCACAGGTTAACTATTTGCTTTGTCAAGAACAACAACTTTCTCTTACTAGTTTCAAGCCTGCTACCCATTCCTTTCCTTTGGTGTCCTCTAGTCCTTCTTTATGGGAACTCATGAAGAACTTTTATGAATGCACCCTCTCCACCCAACCCCTGCTTTTAGAGACCTCTATCCTGTCCCCGCTCCATCTCCTCTTTTCTAAGCTGAACAGTCCCAGTCTCTGTAGCCTCTCTTCATCTAGGACCTGTTCCCAACCCCTGATCATGTTAGTTGCCCTCCCCTCTCCCAGCCTTTCTCTTCCCCTCTCCCACATCCTTTTCCCAGTCTCCCCCAGTTTTGTTCAATAAAGACAGAGTCAGTGTTGGAAGAAACGTTATCTTTATTTTGTACATCAATAAGAAGGGGGGCTAGGGAAGGGTAAGTGGAAGGAGGTGAGGGAGGAATGGGGTACGAGCCCCCGATGGGGAGGACTGGGCTGGCTCTGCGGGCTTCTGGGGGTGGAAGCTCTCCTGCAGCCCCCCAATTGCCCCCTCTCCCCAGATGGCAGCCTGTGGCAAGTGCAGCCGGGCTGATGGCCGAGTGCTGTGATGTGCCCAGTGTGGGTAGTCCAGGCAATCCAAGCCAGGACTGCTTTGCAAGCGGGGCACCCCTGAGAACTGTCTGTCCGGGGTGGGGGTCGGGACCCTTTAAGCGCAGCCCTCGGCTAGCCTGAGACAGCATCTCCACGCTCTAAGTCCTCCTCTGATGCCCTGCCGGCACTGCTTCCGGTCATCCTTAAGCCCTGTTCAGAGTCCACTCAATGTGGACTTGCTAGTTCGAATTAGCAAAACGCTAATTCGAACTAGTTTTTAGTTCTAGATGTGTTAGTTCGAATTAACTAATTCGAACTAAGTTAGTTCGAATTAGCGCTCTAGTGTAGACGTACCCTGAGTTACCTTGGGATTTTCAATAACAGGAAAGCTACCCAGGAGCGTTCTACCCAGGGGATTCCTCTTGCATAGGGAACTCTCTTGTTGGTGTAGAGCAGGCTATTCAAGCTACATGTGCCATATTCCTTGTCCTGCATAAGAGACATGTTAGGGATTTGAAAGTCATGGCCAGAGCACATTGAACTCCAGCAGTTCTGTGCTAGCATTATGGCCACAGCCACAAGAATTGCCACTGTAGTCACCAAGGGTTAGAGCAGTCCTGAGTCTGCTCCCTGTGACATCAGGAACTTAGCTTTCCACAGGGCTAGGGGAGCATACAAGAAGGATTAAGTAATCTCTGTTCCCTGCCCCCATGTTCTGACTCTTAAGTGATTAAATTCAAACTGTTTTAAAGCTATAAAAGTATCTTAGTAGGCATCTTAATCCTGAGGTTGTTGAGGATGAGTATACTTCTCTTGTTGTATATAGTGCAGTCATAGACATGTTGGCCCAGAATATTACATAGTCAAGGTGGGTGAAGTAGTATATTTTATTGGACCAGCTTTCAAACTGCACAAAGCTCTTCTTCAGGTCCTTTGGGTCAGCTTGTCTCTTTCACCAACAGAAGTTGGTCCAATAAAAGATATTATCGCACCCAGCCTTCTTCTCTATATTCCTCTGCATTTTGTACAGAGGTGCCCTCTTCTCTCCACAGCTTCCCATACTTCCTCTCTCTAAACCTCCCTTACTTTCACTTGTTCTCCTCCCAGAGGGCACATCTACACAGCAGGGTTAAAGCTGAATTAAGCTACGCAACTTCAGCTATGTCAATTGCTGAAGTTGAAATAGCTTAATTCAGTTTTTGGGCGATCTACACAGTAGGAAATCAAAGGAAGAACACTGTTCCTTCCACTTCCCTTACTCATCGTAAAATGAGGGTTACCATGAATCTGAGTAAGAAGTCCTCCAGCTTGACATTATTTCAAAATCAAGGCTGTAGTGTAGATGCATTCTATGTTATTTTGGAATAACGTCAGTGTACATGTATATTGCTGTGTAGATGTACCCTGAGGCCACAGACAACCAGATCCTCTCTCCTGATGGGCTACATGAAAAAAAGTAGATTCCCTGCCAGTTTCTCTTCACTCTTTAGCACCTGCTGCTGGTATGCAATCCCTGTCCCTGAAGATTCCCAGCATCCGGAAGAGTAGGGAACATAGAGGAGAGTAGGCTGGGAGCAGTGTACCATGTTCTGATCAGCAGAGACTTGTTGCAAGCTACAGCCCTGGTCTGATTCTGCTCTCCAGAAACTACAGCTATTCTCTACTCCCTCCTACAGTGCCCTCTAATGGCCACCTAATTCCTTTGAAATAGAACAGTTTAGAGTTACACTGATGAATATTTTTATACCTCCATAACCTTAAAACAGGGGTAGGGAACCTCAGGCCCAGGGGCTGGATATGGCCCCTGGCTTGCCTGAATCCAGCCCCCCAAGACTAAGGGATCCCCCTACATTGGGGAGCCCGCACTAGCACTCCAGCCCCTCTGCCATCCACCAACAGGGCTGGAGCACACAAAATCTACTAGCCTGCCCCCCTCCCCTTCCCCAAGCTCTGGTGTGTGAGGGGAATGTCTTTTTCCTTCTCATTCAGGGGCTTCTCACTTTGCTTCTCAATTGTGTATAGCCCCCGACTGATTTTTCTGTGGGTCAGCTTTAAAACTTCTCTTTTGATGCTTTTGCTCTTCTCTCTCCAAAGATTTAAAATTATTTTTTCCTGAGCCTCCCTGTCAATTTAGAGTTCAGAACATAATTTATAGCTGAGTTATAAACAGGATTATCACATATTGTTTATTCTGATTGACTCCTGATCCTGATAACACAAACATACCACTATCCTATGACTAGCAGCCATTGTATGGACTATATTTCCAGAAGCCTCACCTTTTCTTTTGTGGGAATGCTTTTTTTTTAATCCCAAGATCAATTGTGCAAACAGATACGCTAGTATTTAGAATGGAAGTTAATTTGCACATGCAAAACTTGTGTGTGCAAGAAGGAAGGCCAGAAAGGAAGGTCTATCTGTAGCACTCCTTTGAATTAATACAACAGAAATATTGCTAATCCTTTAAGGAATCTTCAGATAGTTCTCAGCATGAATACAAAAGCTATTTAATGTAGTTGAATTGATCTTGCCAGATAATCATTCATCAAACTATCTTAATAATGGTGGACCTATAAAGTGGAAGTGAAGCTGCTATCATGTTATCCTGTCCCTGTAAACCAAGCTTTCTTTTGATTCATTTGTTAACACAGCATACTTGCTCTCTCAACTTCTGAAGAAAGTTTTGGGCAGATTCCTTTCATGATCAATGAATGTGACCCTTCTTAGAATAAAAAATAATTCTTCCCCCACCTTCCTCTCCTACAAGAAGAATGCTTATTCTGTACCCAAGTACCTCTACCCTAAAAACAGCCTGCGTCCAGCTCTGCATTGCATTTGCACTTCAGTTTTTCTCTGCATATAATCACAGTCTGTCTGCTGCACAATAAAACCACGCACCTTTTCTGCATGTGCTTCTTGAAAAGCCATTTCTTTGTAAACAGGGTGGCCCCTTAATAACCTATAAAGCAGTGGTCTCCAACCTTTTTAAGCACAAAATCACTTTTTGAATTTAAGTGCAATCCAGGATCTACCTCAAACCCAAATATCCTTGCCCAGCCTTCTTCTCACACCTTCTCCGAGGCCCCACCCTTGCTCACTCCATCCTCCCTCCCTCCCCCACCTTCATTCACTATCAGGCAACCGGCAGAGGGCTGAGGTGCGGGGGAGAGGGATGCAGGCTCTGATCTCGGGTTAAAGGATTTGGAGTGTGGGAGGGACTCTGAGCTGAGTCTGGGGCAGGAAGTTGTGGTCCAGAAGGGGGTTCAAGGTGCAGGGTCTGGGAGGGAGTTTGGGTGCAGAGGGACTCAGGGCTAGGACAGGGGTTTGAGATGCAGGAGGGGTTCAGGACCAGGGCTGGAGTTCGGAATGCAGGCTTCAATTGGGCATCACATACTACAGGTGGCTTCTGGATGATGGTACAGTGGTGCAAAGGCAGGCTCACCCCTACCTTGGCCCTACACCACTCCCAAAAGCAGCTAGCAAACACTTTTCATCCCCATCCCTCTTTTGCTCTGTGGAGGTGAGGTACAGGACGGGGGGAGAAGGGCACCCAGTTTTCAGCACCCCCTCCTCTTCTTCCCATGCCTTGCATAGCAAGCAGGAGGCTCCTGGGGGGTGGGAGGCAGCTCCAAGGCAAAATGCAGGAGCAGCATGGCAATGCTGAGGGGTAGATGAAGTGCTGGCACTTAATAGCCTCCTTGCCAAACCTGCCAGGATCACCTGTCAAAGGCTCCAAGATCTACCAGTAGATCCCGATTTACTGGTTGGTGACCACTGCTATAAAGAAATAGTGAGCTCTGACCAAATGTATTCAGAACTGAAATGGAATAAATTGCAAACTAAGGGTCTGATCCTTCATTCTTTATGCACCCAAAACTCCCATTGACATCTTTGGGAATTTTCGATGTGCAAGAAATGTAGGATATGGTCCCCATCCCCCCCCCCCCCAAAAAAAATTTTTTGTTAATTTTGCAATAATAAAAACAGAATTAATCCCTCCATAAACCATCACTTCATGCTATTCATTATCAAGATACTCTTACATTTTGGCACGGATTATTTGTTGAGGATTTTATGTTGCATTTGTTGCAAAGAATTTTTATGCTTTTTTTTCAATATCCAAATACAAGTTATATCTTATAGCTGTAACAAAACATGTTCATTTGGGAAAACATTTTCATTTGCTTCATGTCTTTAGCAGAAAGCAATGCTTTGAAACATATTTCACTAAATAATATTGAAAATATTTATAATAAAGAAAAGGAATAATAAGAATGTTAAACCATTGTCTTCAGAGTTGCAAGTTTTATGGCAAATTTATGGTGCAGGTTGTGCTTTGAAGATGGTCTTTTACTGTGTTTCTTAAAAATTGCATGATGATTTTTTATAGAAAATAAAAATATAAATGTTGATTTCAAAAATCAGGAAATAATCTGTTCAATTTTTATTTTCAAAAGAGATGAAAAATCCTATATTGCCTCTAAACCTCATCAGGCTTTTATGACTAATCACAGTGCAGCATTCATTGAAAGGCATTTTCTAATTTGTGTTGTATTTCATTATTTGCTGTCATTGGTTTTACACTAGAGTAAGGTAAGTACTTTCCCTGAATTAATATCACATATGTGTTAGTAGTACAGCTATGGTACTTTTAAAGATTCTAACCCTGTATTTTATCAATGACGATATTTTGTGGGAAAAAGAGCAGTCTCCTTTGTACTCTCAAAGAGGTGAGCATGCATTGTTGACTCATCAAGGCCCAAACCCTGCAGTTATTCCTCACTGTCTGATTCTGCAGGGTTCTTAGTGCCATTAGGAGTTAAAGTTTGCAGGATATGTTCAGCAACTCACCCAACCAAACTTTCAGTTAAGACAGTATGAGTTTTAACTAAGAATTTAGAGCCCTGATCATGATAGGTGCTGGACCCTACCTAAGAGTTCCGGAGTGCTCCCAACAATCCTTGAAGTAGGTCAGAACTGAGGATACTTAGCAACTCTTGGAATCTGGCCCTTAGATCTGAGGAATAATTCCCAGAATTTTCAATAAATTAGAATTACAGAATGAGTTCTAGGGAAAAATTATCTACGTTGTGTCCATAAGCATGCACAGTACATATATGCAGTGATGCATGCCCATGTAATTAAGAATAGCAATAAGTTTGAGTGAGTTGTTATAACAGTACCACTTTTCACAGCCATAGTTATGCAGCCTGCATTTGTAATCACCATAGTAGCTAGAAACATAGGGTAAGTTCGAACTAGGGTGGTTAATGTAGTCAATCGAAGTTGCAAATGAAGCCCGGGATTTAAATATCATTTGCATCTTGCTGGGCACTGCCATTTTTAAATCCCCGCCATTTTTGAATTTGAATTAGGCTTTCAAACTACCTACTCCGTGCCGCGTGTAGCAGTGGGCACGGAGTCCGAACTACCGGGGATTTTAAAATGGCGGCCCCCGACAAGATGCAAATGAAGCCCGGGATATTTAAATCCCGGGCTTCATTTGCAACTTCGATTGACTACATTAACCACCCTAGTTCGAACTAGGGTGGTAGTGTAGACATACCCATAGGTTTTAATACTGATCTTATTGAAACCAATGGAGGTTTTGCCACTGACTTCAGTTGGGCCAGGGTCTTGCCTGAGTCTATTACCCTTCTTAGGGGAGTTATAACTCATCTGCAAAATGTGCTGCACGCTAAACACTAATATATTTATTTATCAGACCATGTTGCCTTTCATTTTTTAAAAGGCCTGATTTAGGTTAAACTTTGGTTTGGCACCCAGAAGCCTTTGTTTCTGATGTGCCATGTCAGTTCAAAATACAAATGACAAAAACAAGCAATGGTCTTAGAATAGGTGCATATTATTTACCAAATGTTCTTATTTGCTTAGCTGTTTTATTTAAAACAAAAAATGTAGGATAATAGTCCAAAATGTACTTTAAGACATTTATATTTTAAAAAGTCCTGTTAAAATACTGAGGCTTAAAAGACATATACAAAGTAATTCCTCATAAATCACTTTATTGTTCGTGCTTACTAAGCAAACACAACATGGCTCTTCATTATATTATATCTGTTCCTGATCTGCTCTCTTCACATTGTTGTAACTCCAGTTGCATCTATAGAATTACTCAGAATTTACTAGTGTAAATTGGAGAAGTATAAGTTCCCATATTTTTTTAAAATACAAACATATGGCCCTTTAAGGGAACAGTTTGGACTGTGCAATAATTGTATCTTAGGTTTTCTTACTGCTCCCTCTGTCAATGATCCACAGCTAACTAGTCTTTGGGAGGATTTACACCTCACCTTCTATCTGTACTCTTCATCCATGATCTGGTAAGGGCACTGAAGATGCACCAAAGAATCAGTGCATGCTGATGAACATTGGAAATTCTATTGTGCACTTTCACTGACATTATAATGGTGTCTAAGTTCCCTTTGTGGTTGAAACAATTCCACTCAGAGCCCATAATATTTGAGGTGGGGATTGTTTCTCCCTATATAGCTTTACAGTGCCTTGCACACTGTGTATGGCTTTATAATATAAATAATAACAACAGCATAGCTATAGAGTCTTAATGACAATTTTGTTTATTTATAAAAATAGGAGGAAAAGTTCAGTGCTTCTATATAAAAACAACATTAAAGGGCTTCTTTACAGACACTACATACAATGAATGTAGAATTACTCCTTCTGATATGGCTTTATGATATAGCTATTAAGGAGATCTTATATAGCTCTACAGGTTGAACCTCTCTAGTCCAGCACCTTCCGAACCTGGCCAGTGCCAAACCAGAGAATTTGCCCAACCACAGGAAGTAAATTAGAGCTAAGCGACAGCACAGAACACTGAAAGCCAGAAGGAGTGGCTGTAAACAAACTTTATGGGACAATGGAAAAACTTGACCAAACCCATGAAAAGTGGACATTCAGCTAACTAAAATTATGCATAAGGATGTTGCCAGACCAGAGTGTGCTGGATGAGAGGTTGAAACCTATATTAGGCTTTGTTCTCTTATCAATGTATGATGTTAACTTCCATTATAGTTAAAATATATATGCATATATCTCCACCCCAGTCCATAGATAGCAGACTATATTTTTATATGCTGCACTAAAGGTTAGATACAACTTGTATGAAGGCAATGAGAATCTCCATCAGCTTCAATGATCAGTGAATCAACCCTTCAAGCCCTAACTAATTTGTACCAAAATCCATGGAAAGACTACCACAGACTTCAGTAGAAGTGAGATTGGTTCCTATCAGACAAATGAAGGACTAAGCATTAGCTTTATTGTTGTTTTGGGGGTTGGGTTTGTTTGCAGGGACTTTTTTTTTACTGCAGTTTTGATGTTTGAATTAATGTAGCAAAACATATGAATGCCTTCCTTGAGGGATACAACAAATACATTTCACTGCCTTATAAAATAACCTGGATTAATGCATTAGTAAGTCAAAATTAGTAGCTGCTTCTGGCCTATAACTCCTGTGATGACCTTTTCTATATTTATTTATTTCCTTAAAATGTCTGCAGCATAATTATTATTGCTTAAGTCTTGTTAATGTCATTACATTTAAGCCAGTAAGAGATTTTAGATAAAGATGATAGTGTAATAAGAATTGTTAAAGAACATTTTGAGCTACTTGTTCTTTTGAAAAATATATTTGATTTGTCTTAGATTATAAGATGGCAGGAAAATAAAGGTGCAGAAGAAACATTAGCTTTGCCAATCATTGTCAATCTCTCATAAAACTATAATAAATGATTATAGTGCAGAAATTCCCTTTCTGGGTGAAAGCCAGGTGAAATCAAGCTCAAATGTTGAACAAAAAACCCCTCTTAAATGAAAGATGTTCTAGCATAATGGGTACTGTAACAATGCAAGGGTTTCTATTGTCTCCATTCCCACCAGAAGCTGAATGGCTTGAAAAACTGGGCAGGCAGGGTTATAGCATACATTATTTTAATGTAGTCTAGTAAATTAAGTCCTCAGTTAGTTGTTGAAAGGGGGACAATTTTGAAGTCAATTTTATTTAGGTGGTTTCTTTATAAATAGTAGAACTTTTTCCTGCTAATGGGGGTTCATGCTTATTTTGAGAAATGTGTTTAATCTTCTTTTTATAGGGGCCATAGTCACTAAAAAATAAGCTTATGCACTTGGAAGTAGGAGGGCTATTGATCATTTACTTTTAAATGCTGGGTATTTACTTTATCATTCACAATGGAAATTTACCACCCTGCCCGGCCTCATCAAAAAGAGTTAATTGTGAAACCTGCTGCCAATTTTTTATTTCATGTATCATCTTTATAATAAAACTTCCTGCGCTACCTGGGTTGTGGGCCTCCAATAACAGCAAGTCCATCTGAAGCATAGGTAAATAGGCCAAGCCACCAGCATTCTTTTCATCACTAGGGGATCAAAACCAACCCCACTACCTTCAAAACAGGCTAATCAATGCTGGAGGGGCAGAGCCAAACCAGCCAGAAGCTGTGTGGACTCCACTAAAACATATTGCTATCTTTCCATGGAATCACAGTGTTCCCTTCATGGATGCATAGGGCTGAAAATTGCACCACCTTGAATCCACAAGGGTGAATCTGACCTTGAGATGATCTTGCATCCACTGAAACCAGTATTGTTGGCTGTACTTAGAGTCTGATTGTGGATGTTGGACTAATATGGCTTCCTGGGTAGCCTTGAGAGAATATTAACAGTGTGTTGCAAATAGTGTACAGCAGGACTACTCAACTTTGGAAGCCCCGGGGCCACAATGATACTCACAGCACATGCCGAGGGCTGCAACTTAAGTGTGGCTGTATATACATGCAAATATATATGCAAATAGCTTCTTTCACACTGACGGGCATGAATACAAAGATTAAGGCAAGACTACACAACACGCAGGCCCCATTTAAGTCAGTTCTGCTGATATTAATAAAATGCAATATTTACCCAATTTCTACCCATAGCCCTGGTGTACAGAAAGGATAGTGCAGTAGCCTTAAGCATCAGGATTGTAATATTTGGAATTCCTAGATCAAAGCCTGACAGGTTCAACACTGCCCTGTAGTATACTGAGTGACATTCTTCTGTGCAGTTTCTTATGTGGGACCTTTCAGATGAGACTTTAAAAATGAGTCCCTTGCTGCAGTGTATGAACATTATATTCTCCATGGCACCTTCTTTTCATTTTTAAAAGTAGGGGTTTCATCCCAGGGTCCTGACCAATATATCTGTCCCTTCCCTTCTCTTCCCTTCCCAGTGTTGTGCCATAGTGGTTGTCACGCTCCTCCAGCCCTGAACTGGTTGCTTTAAAGCAGTGGTTCTCAAACTGCAGTCTGCGGACCACTAGTGGTCCAAGGCTGCCTTCCAGGTGATACGTGGCTGAAGCTCAGCCCCCCTTCCTTTCTCCTTCTCCCAGCAGCAGTGGGGAGCCTGCACTGGTGCTCCAGCCTCATGTCTTCCCGCCACACCCCCAGCAAGATTAGATTGCCAGCACTGGCTTCCCTCTGGGAGGGGGAGACAAAGCCTCAACCCTCCCCACCAGACCCAGCTTTCAGAGAAGAAGCAGAGCCTCCCATCCCTGCAGGAAGAACAGCAGTGCATGGACACATTGCCTGTAGGCTTTCCCCATTGCTCCCATTGGCTGGAATCGAGCCAATGGGAGCAGCAGGAGGTTATGCCTGGAATATGGTGCCTGCATGGGGCACAAAATCAAATAAGTGCTCCCCCCTCATACCCAGACCCTGCACCTCCATGCCCCTCATGCACCTCTCCCCAACGAGACCCTGCACCCCCAGCCTCCTCCTGCATCCTTTCCCTGACCAGACACCTACACCCAGCCCAGTCCTACACCCTTCCCCCTAGCCAGACATCCTACTCCCAGCCTGCTCCTGCACACTCTCTTGCTCTTACACCATATTCCTTGGTCAGACACCTACCTCCAGCCCTCCTATACTCCTGCACCCAACCCCCACCCTGCTCCTGCACTCTCCCTCCTGCCCACACACTGCACCCTCCCTTTCTCTTGTTCCCTCCCCTCTGGCCAGACACCCTATTCCCAGCCTGCTTCTGCACCCTACCTCGCACCCTCACCCATTCCTGCATCCCACCTCCAACCCAGATCCTGCACCCCATCCCTATCCCACTCACTGGCATCCCTGTCCCACACACTGAACCCTTCATTTTAGTCCCCACCCCAGAGCCTAAGAGGGTCCACAAAATCCACTAACTCCAGAACCCCAGAAAAGTAAATCTAGTCTCAGGGAAGCCATGAATCTCAGTCCTCCCTGTCCCTTCCTCTCACCCTGTGGGGCTGGAGAACAAGAGGAGTGAGGTTTCTCAGTTGGGGACCACATCAGTGAGGACTGGGAGTTTTTGGAGGAGTTTCTTTGCTTCTCACTTGTGTGGTCCACAACTGATTTTTTTGAGGGTCAGTGCCCCTCCTCTCAAAAAAGTTTCCCCACTCTTGCTATAAATAAAACATTGAAACCTTTTGCGTTGGACATAAATTAACCTTTTACTTAGTTTTAAATGAAGTTTGATAAACTAATATGAGAAAGTTAAAATGCTTAATCTATTTAATAATGTAAATTAAACCATTCTCCCTAGTTTCAGCACTAGCAAAATGGGTTGAGTGTAATTATGTATTTAATGGTGAGTTTCCATTAGCAACTGGTGGTCTGTAGAAAGGTTTGCATTGAGACAGGTGAGCCACAGGCCAAAAGTTTGAGAACCATTGCTTTAAAGTGATGTGTGTGTATGGGTAGTGAAATAGTTTGTGAGCAGGCATGAAAAGTTCTAGTGTAACATCAAATATTTGTATTCTGTGCAGTAGGTATATTTTCATCCTCATCATAACTCCAAATGGATTTTGCCTGTAGCTTTAAATGAGACTTGTATTATACCAATGGTACTAATGAGAACTATAAGCTGGAATATATCAGGTCGGTCTGGGCACCGCTGAGAGTGTTGGATCAGGGCAAATTGTTCAAAACCAGGGCTACTTAGAACCGAAGACTGGGGTTCTCCTCTATAAGACACCAAACCGGTCACACAGAGCACTTCAGCTGCCAATCTGGCCAGCAGGATGCCTCACAAATAGGGTTGCCAGGTGTCCAGTTTTGAACCAGACAGTCCAGTATTTGAGCTTTCTGTTCGGGAAACAAATTGAAAAAATATAAATGAAAAAATATAAATGTCCGGTATTTTCTAAATAAGATGTAATGTAGATTGTGATGTAATGTCAAGTGTGTCCAGTATTTTTGTTGAAACCGTCTGGCAACCCTACTCAAACAAAACCCCTCAGACACCCCAGCTTTACCTGTCCCAGAACCAGACCTACACCTTACATCAATGAGAGGTTATAAAATCTCACCAACTCTGAACAGTTTCTCCCAGTCCCAAAGGACCAGCCACAGTCCTAGGTCAATTTATATCTTGAATCTTACCCAAAAGAGCACACTGTGCCAATCCTTTACAATCTAAAATCTAAAGGTTTATTAATAAATGTAAAAAGGCTGGAGTGCAGTGTGGGACCCGGCACAAGCCAGGAATCAAATGTCCTGGCTCACGCTAGGTCCACCCCATTGCACTTCTGATTTTTAAATGTATTAATAGCTGGCAGGCTCTTAATTCATTTAAAAAGCAGAGGCGCAGCGTCTGAAACTGGGCATGAGCTGGAAATCAACTGATTCCTGGCTTGCGCCTGGTCCCCGTTACCCCCCTGCTTCCTCTGCCCCCTGGGGACATGGTGCTGGGGGGGAACCAGCTTTTAACCACATACGTATATAGGTATTCAATAATACAGAAATGTTCATACTAACAACTGAGTAACATCAGCCTGAATTCATAAACCACCACAATAGCAACGCCAGAAGTTGGGGAGGTGCAGTAGTATTTTTCTGCTGCACTCGAGAAGGGTGGTAAACAGCATCTCTCCCACTTAGGAGTCTATGAGAGGGATGCAGATTTTTGGAGTATAAATCAGGCTTACAGAAATGCACTATGTTGGGAGTAGATAGAGTGCATACAGCTTGAGTGAATCTGGCCCTAAGCCCCCATCAGAGGTAATTAATTTAAACTCTTGCTCTAGTTTTGACAAACTGAATTGTAACCAAAATCAAGGTGGTCTTGAGTCTCAATTGCCTTGCGCCTTCCACAGCTGCACTAACATGCCAGCAGATCCAAATGGAAGCATTTTACATCACTTTACAGAGGTAGAAAAGACTGTAGAAAGTGTAAGATGGTGGAGAATCTGGGCCCCCAGCTTATGTCTCTGAAGGCAATTTGAAAATGGATGCAAAGAGAGTGACATTCTTTTCCTCCTCTCTCCTTTTTGCTTTTAACAGCACTCGCAAACAAAATTACATGATGAATTTTTCACGGCAACATGGTCTCAGGCATTTCTACAACAGAAGACGAAGGTCACTTAGACGATATCCATGAAGAAACAAGAAATATATATTTTCCTCCCAACATGTGATGTGTTGCTTTCCATTCTTTAAATCTTAGCACTGCGTCTGGTATCAGGACTTTTCTGCAACTGGCTTGGTGAATAATGAAAAGCCTCTCTCGAGGCAGAGTATACACCACTTTTTTCGCACTGTGAACTAATGAGAAGTGACTTATTTTCTCATAGGTAAATGTTTTACTGTTGATGTGTCTGTGAAAATTGTGACCTGTTGTAATATCAGTTACAGTGGCAGTATGGGAAGTAAGCAACTAATCTGTTTAACAGGAAAAAAGTTTAAGCACAAAGACTTTTTCAGATTTTATGTTTTAAAAACTACATATTAAATACAGTATTTAACATTCTTTGTCACATAGCTATTTAAATGCACTTGTATTTCAGCTTTGTATCATATTTTATATGATTAAATTATCATTGTCTTCTTCGTATTCTCTTCTACAACATGACACATTGGCACTGTATTTACTTGTTATGTTGTAATCTTTTGCTGCTGATTTTGGGCTATTTACACTCTGATAACATGCATAAAGCAATCTGCAATACCTACTCAAGAAGGTAATTGCAAAAGTAGTTGTAAAGCCGTTGATCTCCTTGTCTTACTCTTTGATATATCTGTTGGTTAGCATTGTTTTGTGGATAAGAAGAATGCTTGACATTTAAACTTTTTTTACTAAGCTGTGGATAAAACCCCAAACAGAAGTTCTCATTTTCTTCTCAAAAGGTAAAACAGTTCTCTGTGGCTGATTTACTAACAATAACTGCCATTTGATGTCTGTAGTAATGAAGTGATTTGTAAAGTGAACGTTTCATCGTGTTCTATTTGGTGTTCGTTTCTATTGCGGGTCATGTTTGTATCTTCTGATAAAGTTGTAACTACACCAGCAACATTATAATGCCCCTATAAGCCCTAAGCTGTCTATTATCATAAATAAAATGTTTCACTATATGGTGAACCAAGCAAAAGATCCATGCTTCAATAAAGTTGATAAACAAGTTTGATGTTAAGATTTTTCAGGCCATTGTGTCCTAAATAAAATTGTTTGATAAGGGATTCGGTTTGCTCACTCAGCTTCTGTGAGATATACAAACATACACTCTGGGCAACAAGGGGTTAAGGAACTACTCTGGGCCCACCTGCCCCACCACACCATACATGTACCAAATGTGTCTACTGGAGGAGGATTTAAAAGGCAGGGAATTGCTCATTTGGTAGCAGACCAGAGAACAGAGCGGACTTGTATTTCCAGGAGAGAAGAGCTGAGGGAGGGAGCAGGCAGACTCCCTCCCTAAACAAGTGCTCAAAGGCCCCTCACTGAGGGAAGGGAGGACCTTCTGCAAAGACAGTCTGAAAGGGAAGCATTCCCGCCTGTCTCTCTCTCATGAACTGCAGACTTGTTGAATAACCTGTATTTTGTTTGGACTCCCTCAGGGGTGGCCCTAGGATTGAGGGCCATGCTACAAGAGGAAGTAGTTGACACCTCATAGAATCATAGAATTGGAAGAGACCTCAGGAGGTCATGGAGTCCAACCCTCTACCCAAAGCAGGACCTACCCAAACTAAATCATTCCAGCCAGGGCTTTGTCAAGCCAGGACTTAAAAACCTCTAGGGATGGAGATTCTACTACTTACCTATGTAACCCGTTCTAGTGCTTTACCACCCTCCTAATACCATAGTTTTTCCTAATATCCAACCTACACCTCCCCCACTGCAACTTAAGACCATTGCTCCTCATTCTCTGTTACCACTGAGAACAGCCTCTCTCCATCCTCTTTGAAACCTCCATTTAGCTGGTTAAAAGCTGCTATCAAATCTCCCCCCAATCTTCTCTTCTGTAGACTAAATAAGCCCAAATCTCTCAGCCTCTCCTCATAAATCATGTGCTCCAGACCCTCAATCATTTTTGTTGTCCTACAATGTGTCCACATACTTTCTGCACTTCTCTTTGTTGAGCCTCATCAGATTTCTTTTGGCCCAATCCTTCAATTTGTCTAGGTCACTCTGGACCCCCATGAGTGTCCCTACCCTCCAATGTGTCTAACTCTCCCCCTAGTTTAGTATCATCAGCGAACTTGCTGAGGGTGCAATCCATCCCCTCATCCAGGTCATTAACAAAGATGTTGAACAAAACCGGCCCTAGAAACAACCCAAGGGGCACTCTACTTGATACTGACTGCCAACCAGACATTAAGCCATTGATCACTACCTCTTGAGCCCAACAATTTATCCAGCTTTCTATCCACCAATTTATCCAGCTTTCTATCCATTTATCTAATCCATACTTCCTTAACTTGCTGGCAAGAATGCTGTGGGAGACCATATCAAAAGCTTTGCTAAAGTCAAGATATGTCATGTCCACCACCTTCCCCATAGCCACAGAATCAGTGACCTTGTCGTAGAAGGCAATCAGGCTGGTCAGGAATAACTTGTCTTTGGTGAATCCATGTTGACTATTCCTGATCATTCCTCTCCTCCAAGTGCTTCCAAATGGAATCTGTGATGATCCCCTCCATGAGTTTTCCAGGGACTGAGGTGAGGCTGACCAATCTGTAATTCCCTGGATTGTCCTTCTTCTCTTTTTTAAAGATAGGCACTAAATTTGCCTTTTTCCAGTTATTCGGGACCAGTTATCCAGTTATGCCGGAACGGGAGCAGCATAGTATTTCTGCAAAAAGCACTGATTTCTTACAGTAGGAAGTCAGCGCTTTTGCGGAAATTCAAGCTGCCAGTGTAGACAGCTGGCAAGTTTTTCCAGAAAAGCCCGTGGGGGGGGGGGGAAGGGGTTAATATCTTGGATGGGCACACTTCTGTTGGAGAGAGAGGGGCGCCTTCGTGCTACCCCCAGCAGTGGCCAGAAAGCCTGGCTCGTGGCTAGAACGTCGCTACTAGCAGCAGCAGAGGCCAAGACCTGACATAAAGGGGTGGCGGCGACTCGCCCTGTTCCACTCACACTGAACATTTCCGCCGGAGCCTTTCACTGCTAAGCCCGGCAAACAGCAACGCCCCCGCGGCCCGGACGGCAGAGGCACAAACGCTGCAAATAGCAACCCGGCGGAACCGAGCCCGGGGCCTCACAGGGGCCCGCGCGCTCCGCCCACCGCCGAACGCAGGCTCCGCGGCCGGCAGTGGGCGGGGCGCGGACCCCCGCTGGGGACAGCGCGTGCTGCCCGGCTGACGCCGCTTTCACCTGGAACGCGGCGTTCCGGGGCCGGCGGCGCCCATTGGTGCAGAGGGAACTGGGGGACCAATGGGAAGGGGAACTACGACTCCCAGCCACGCTCGCGCCCTCAGCCGGCGGGCGGCGTGTGCGCTGCGGAGGGTAGCGCCGGCCGGGTGCTGGCGGCTCCCTGGGGAAGGGCGCGAGGTGACGTTGTCCCGGCGCCGAGGTTGGAAGCAGCGGGAGGTGCGTGCAGCCGGGGCAGAGGTTCGCGGCCGCTGGGGGCAGCGAGAAGCCTCCGGGGTTGGGGGGGCCCCTGGGCTGCTGCGAGTGCCCCGGCTCCGTAGGGCGGCCGGTGCGCAGGTGACGGCTGCCGGCCTGTCCTGGCCGCCCTCTGTCCGAGCCTCTGGGCTCCGGGTTCGGCCAGCCGGGGCCGGGAGTCGGACTAGGCTGCGCCCGCTAGCCCGGTGCCGCTGTGAGCGCCCCGTTAGGAGCGAGGTTAGGTGCGGCCGCTAGCTGCTCACGCCCCATCCAACCCCAGCGTGGGTGAGTGTGAAAGGCGACGGCGGGGGAGGCTGTTGTGACACAGGACCAGTCACTTCCGGGCAATGGAGCTAGTTAGTGACTTTATGCCTCGCAAAAGTGCCGCGGACTGTGGTGGCTGTTGATGCCAATACTCTGCCCTTCGGAGGGGACTTCCAGCCAGGAACTTTACTCCTGCACGGTGGGTCGATACGACAGGACCCTGGCTATCCCAGATTTGGGGGGCGGGGGAACCTTTAGGGGATCAAATGAGCCTTCTCCACAACCTTGACCAGTCATATTAACCCACTGGTGAGAGAAAACATTTTCCTGGGCACGTCTGCTGTAATACAGCTCCGACTTCTGCATCATAACTTCATGGCTTCTAAGCAAAACTCTTCACACCCCTTATGAAAGCTATTATCACCTCTGCGGGTGCTGATAATTGAATTTATTACATGTAGCGTGAACTGGCCTGGGAAAACTGGCTGGCTTACTTAAGGAGGGGGCTTCAGCCCCTTGATTTGTGGAAGTTTTCAACCAGAAGGAAAAAACATTGTCAGAAGGTTACTTGTGTGTGTGTATAACTTTAATCTGCTATAGGTGTATTTAAGACTTGCTTATCTGAAATCCCCAGAAAACAGGAGGTTAGGTAAACAGTGGGATTTAGCTAAGTACATTTCTGCTGTATTAATAATCCTGTTTTATAAATAAGAAAATCGAGTAGTCACTTGCCCAGCTTCACACAGCAAGTCTGTGTGGGTATGTCTTTGCTGTAGTTAGCTTGAGTTAGCCTAACTTATGTGAGAGTAATTACACTAAAATAGCACTAGAGACAAGTAAGCATTAACATCTAGGGGCATATCAGACAGTTGTTAGCACTGCAGAAAGCTGTGCTGCATAATGAATTATTTCTTGGTGTATTGTTGGAGAATTTGCCTGCTCCTTTCTGGGAAATTGTAGAAAGGCATTGGAGGACTAGCAATAGTCAAATGAAGATAGTGTGAATTCATGCTGCAGAATGTCATAGCAAACAGGTTGTTTGCTGTAGCTTATATTGCTTTTGGCGAAATTGGTAATATTAAAATAGGCACTTTTGAAAGGGCCAAATTGATTTAGGCTATTCTGAGACTCCCACTCTCCAGTGTTACATTTGAAAAACTAATCAAAATTGAAACAAGATTTGACTGTCAGAAAATCAGCAAACTGCTTCAGCAACGCCTTACCCTCACATATGCCTTGAAGTTCTTGGTTTCAGGTTAAACCAATAACTGGTGTAAATCAAAAGCAACTCCTAAGTGTTCTCTCTTCACAGCATTTTTTGGTGTAGTTGTATTGTGGCTTCATTTTTGCAAAGCTTCAGAGTTACTTCTGGCCTATTGTGTTTATCAGCTGACACTTAAGGTGATACTTAAACCTTGCCCTGGAGTGTTAACCTTATTAGTGGTGTTATCAGCTGTAAGGGGAAATGCCAAGTTCAGACTCTGGTCATCTGAAGAAGTGGGTTTTACCCACAAAAGCTCATGATACTATTTACATGTTTTGTTAGTCTTTAAGGTGCTACTAGACTATTCGTTGTTTTTAAAATGTTTCCTATTACAGACTAACTCAACTACCCCTCTGAACCTCAGAATGTGAGTCTTCAGTTAAATACAGTTTACATCAGTTTCCTTGCATTACCCGCTTAGTTCTACTGAGCGGGAATCCTCAATGCTTCTGGAGAAATTTAATGCAGACTATTTTGCTTTGAAATCATCCACTTTCTGTGTAACCTTTGCAGTGTTTTATTGAGGAAGCTGATTTCCATTGCATGAGGAACACCAGGATCATGAAAGGTTCCACTTCTGAGCAAACAAGAGAGGGGAAGTGTTATCAGTTAGATAATGTAATCTTAAATAAATAGTAAGTGCATGAATGAAGGCAGAAGCTGTCATGGACCAAATCCTGCTCATAGAACCATCGAGGTTGATGACGTTGCTCATATGAGTAAGGCAGTTGGAATTTAGACCAAGGTGTATTGCACAAAAAATGAGCCTATAAAAATCTACATTAGAAGTAAAAGGAAAAAAATGGCTCTAAGTAAGGGGTGAATGTTTAAAAAAAAAAAACATTACAAATAAAAAAACAAGTAGTCTGGTAGGACTTTAAAGACTAACAAAACATGTAGATGGTATCGTGAGCTTTTGTGGGCACAGCCCACTTCTTCAGATGACCAGAGTGTTGGATGTCCAGAAACCCCCCCCAAAATAAGCAAGGGGTGAATGTTGCCCGGGTCTTTTTTCATCATAAATGTAGATTTAAGTTGTGATTTTGATGTGGGAAGGGGCTTCATTGGTCAAATGATAAAATCAGTGCCTGAACACCACACTTCCAGTTGCTACTACATCTTCCAGAAAGAATCCTCCAAAGAGTACAGTTTTTATTAGGCCAGATATGAGTTTCTCTGGGATCCTCTATTCAGCCTGTTCTGCTATGTAGGAAAGCCCATGTCCCTAATGGAACAATTAGGGAGAAATGATACTAAGGAATCCTTGGAGAGAGATTTCTCTCTTCTCTGATTTCAGAGGGATAGTCATGTTAATCTGTAACTGAAAAAAACTTTAAAAACGAGTAGTCCTGCAACACCCCTCTCAGGTTTTATCAGGAAGGGAGAGCACCTCATGTGGCCTGCTCATTCATTGTATAGATTGATTAAATAAATGTTTTAATGGATGGAAAATAAACAATCTTAGGAAGTTCTGCTAGGACTTTTTATGCATTGCGGATGGATTTAAAAAAAAAAGACTCATAAATCTCTCACATCTTTCTTGATCATAATCCTTAATGTCAGAGCCTGTTAAAACAAAATCATGCCCGTTTGTTTTTCTACCCTCCTTGCATAAAAAAAAAAATGTATAAAAGATGCTAGGGACTGGCTGTTCTGAGATTAAATCTCTTAAACTCAAGTGCTTTAAATGATAAATTCCCTTCTCTGTGTGTTACAAACTGTGGAACAACATTTTGGGTTTGTGTGTGTAGCGTGAGACCTATATTAATGTTCTGTGCCTCCAAGTCAATAACTAGCGGTCTGACTTCACAATGCATCCCTAGGTCACTGATGCAGTCAGTCAACCCAGGCATTATTGTCTCTGGAGAAATGAACTTGGCTCATAGATTCATCCCCCTGCCAAATCCTGACCAACTCATTTCAGCATGATGAAATGGACATGAGTCAAACTCTGACCTTGGTTTCCCTCACCCCAATATTATGAGATTTGATTGAACATGTTTAACTATTTTACTCATATTGTGTGATCCAGCATTTCCTGCTAAAGCAAAGTTGTTGCTGAATTTAACAAGAGGGCCGTGATGAAGTGAGGATGGCAAGATCAGGCCCAGAGTCACCAGAGCTTCAAAAAAGAGAAAAGCAAATGATCAAATCTCCCTCTGTTTTCACTGTGACTGGGTTGGTTATGCTGAAAACAAGAGCCCACTTTTATCCGAACTTTGTGGAGGAGAGCCTGGGGTGCTTTGTTGTTTCAAGTGACCCATGATTAGAACTGTCTAATCAATGGAATATAAGTACTACTGTACCTCTTCCAAAAATGGGTATTAGTACCTATCACTGGTTGTCATGGAGAACACAAACAGCAGCTATTGAATGCTAAATAGCGTATTGAAAGGCTAATGAACTTGGTGCTATGGAACAAATCTTTAGAGCTAAAATATTTTAATCTTTGATGGAAAATAAGGTATAAAACATCAATTATATGGTCTGGGGAATTATAAACAAATTCTGTATTAGGCAACAGCGCGGGGTGGCAGGGAGCTCTCCGGGAGCGAGGCCAGGAGTGCACTGGATGCTGGCCCCACTACCAGTGACCATTGAATAATCGTGTAACCACAAAGATTTGTGTGGTTACTCGATAATTAAATTATATCTAACATCCCTACTATGCAGAGGTGTTCCAGGAGGCATAGTGACTCATCTGGATTGAGTTTTTCAACAGGTTACCTACAAAGTAGCAAAAGTTAATACTGTACACTGAAATATAAGTACAGTGTTTATATTATGAGAAAATAAGCAATGTTTCTGTAACAGTGTGCTGTGCCACATTTGTGTTTTTGTGTCTGACTTTGTAAGAAAATAGATTAAGGGAGGGTACACAAGACAGATTGGACACCCGAAAGGGGTACTGTAGTCTAAGGTGTAGAGCCACTGATTTAGACTTTGACTATACAGGCACTTTCATTGGCTTTTTCTACATTGCTGAGTTGAAAGCTTTACCAAGGCAGTGTGGTCATGGCATCAGCACTGGGAGAGAGCTCCCCAGGCATGGGTAGATAAACCACCTCCATGAGGAAAGTAGCTAACAGTGTTGGGTAGGGATGTAAAATCCTGGTTAATTGATTAACTTGTTAAACATGTTTACCTGTTTAACCAATTAAAGGGGAAGTGGGCGAGGAGCTACTCCAGCCCCACTGTACTGGAGCAGCCTTCCCCCCCTCCCCCCCGCGTCTGCCTTGGCTGGGCTGGAGTGGCCCCCTGCTGGTGACAAGGACTACTCTGGCTCGTTGGTAGGAACAGCCCCTGCCTGCGGTGGGGAAAGGGGGCTAGGCTAGGCCCAGCATGGACAGGGGCTGTTCTGACTGGCAGGTGGGAGCAGACGCTGCCTGTGTTGGCCTCTTCAGGGCTAGAACAGCTCCCTGCCCACGGTAGGTGGAGAGCTGTTCCAGCCCCTTATCAGTTAACCATTCACACCCCTACTGCTGGGAGCTGCTTTACACTAGTGCTTTACAGTGCTGTAACTTGCTGTGATCGGGAGGAAGAGGAGGAGGTGTTTTTTCATGTCCCTGAGCAAGGAAGTTCCAGCACAATAAAGTGGCAGTGTAGACAAATCCATTGTTAAAACTTTTGCTGTTCAAGAGTGTGGAAAAACCACTTCATTGAATTACAAAAGCTTTAATGACAGAATGCACCAGCGTAGATGGCGCTGCGTTGGCGGGGCTGCGTTCTTGGTGATGACGAAACTACCAACTGTCATTGAGGGTGGCTTAAGTTGTTGCTGGGAGAGCTCTCTTCTGGTAAGGGAGAGCAACTACAGAGCACAGGTTATGAAGGTGTGTTTGGAGTGGCAGTCACACCATTGTAAGGTACAGGGTGTAGACCAGGGTCGGCAACCTATGGCGCACAAGCCAATTTTCAGCAGCACATGGGACGGAAGCTCAGTCCCACCACTCCTCCTCCGTGCGGCCGCTGGAGAGCCCTCCCTCTTCTCCACAGCAGGTTAGGCTGCGGTTGGAAGAGGCAGCATTGGGGCTGAGGCTCCTTAGCAGCAACTCCCACTGGGAGTGGGAGACAAAGCCTCAACCCTCCACACCAGACCTGGCTTGCAGGGAAGAAGCGGAGTCAGAAGTGGCTCCGCATGCTGACGCTACCCTTCCCCCATCCCTCTGGAGGAACAGTAGTGCATGGTTGCACTGCCTGGAGGCTTTCCCCATTGCTCCCATTGGCCAATGGGAGCAGCAGGAGAGCATGCCTGGAATATGGTGTCTGCGCAGGGAACAGAAGCAAGTAAGTGCAGACCCTGCACCTCTATGCCCCTCATGCACCGCTCCCCACCAAGACACTGCACCCCCAACCCACTCCTGCACCTTCCCGCTTAGTCAGACACCCTGCTCCTGCACCCTCCCTCCCTGGCCACACACTGCACCCTTCCTTGTTCCTGCACCCTCCCCCTTAGCCAGACACCCTACTCCTATCCTGCTCCTTCACCCTCCCTCCTGGCCATACTCTGCATCCTCCCTTGCTCTTGTTCCCTCCCCCCAGTCAGACACCCTACCCATATTCCCCTTCCCCCTCTCTCCCCCGTCGTCCACTTCTTCACCCTGCCTCTTGACCAGACACCCTATTCCGAGCCTGCTCTTGCACTCTACCTCCCACCCAGTTTGTGTACCTCCATCCCTATCCCACTCACTGGCAGCCCTCTCCCGCACACTGAACCCTTCATTTTCGTCCCTGCCCCACAGCCTGGGGGGGGAGGGGAGGAGGGTTCCTCAAAATTCACTAATTCTGGAACCTCAAAAAAGTAAATCTGGCCTGGGAAGCCCTGAATCTCAGTCCTCCCTGTCCCTTCCCTTTGCCCTGTGGGGCTAGAGAACCAGAGAAGTGAGAGATCTCATTTGGGGTGCCACATCAGTGAGGGTTGGGGGGGTTTTGGAAGAGGGTTTTTTTTGTTTTTGGTTTGGTTTTTTTGCTTCTCGCATGTGTGGTCCCCAACTAATTTTTCTGTGGGTCAGTGGCCCCTAGGTTCCCCACCCCTGCCATAAATAAAGAAAACATTGAAACCTTTTGTGTTAGATGTAAATTAACATTTTACTTTATTAAAATGAAATTTGATAAACCTAACATGAGAGAGCTAAAACGCTTAATCTGTTTAATAATGTAAATTATAAACCATTCTCCCTAGCTGCAACACTAGCAAAATGGCTCGGATGTAATTATTGGTGAGTTTCCATTAGCAACTGTTGGTCTGTGAATAGGTTTGGATTCAGCCAGATGGGCCACGGGCCAAAAAACTTAAGAGCCACTGCTATAAAGTATTAAGAAACTTGGAAGTCAAACATAAATAATAGCTGACACAGACATTGAGAGACTAATTATTTTATGTTAATGAGGGTTGTGCCTACTTCATCCCCCACTTGACAGAGTGTATTGTCAGACTAGCTGAAATAGCTTTAAAAAACAGCGAATAGTCTTGAATCACCTTAGAAATTAACAAAAAAATGTAGATGGTATCATGAACTTTTTTGGATTCACCTGAAGAAGTGGGTTGTGCCTGTGAAAGCTCAAGATACTGTCTATATTTTTGTTAGTCTCTAAGGTGCTGCAGGACTATTTGCTGTTTTTTCAGTTAGTGTGTCTAGACTACCTCCTTTTTTGAGAGAGGGATTTAAATTAGGCACGTCAATATTGCAGATGAAGCCGGGATTGAATTTCTCGTGCTTCATTTGCATAATGGCAGCTGCCGCTTTTTTCGAAATGGGGCTTTTTTTTTAAAAAAAAAATGGCAGTTTAGACTGGAATCTTTCGAAAATAAAAACCTTTTTTTTGAAAGATCCTGTAAACCTCATTTTTGAGGAGTACAGGATCTTTCGAAAAAGGATTTTATTTTTGAAAGATTTCTGTCTAAACTGTCAGTTTTCTTTAAAAAAAAACCCCGTTTTGGAAAAAAGTGGAGGCTGCCATCATGGAAATGAAGCACAGAAAAATCAAATTCCGGCTTCATTTGCAATATCGACGTGCCTAATTTACATCCCTTTCTCGAAAAAAGGATGTAGTCTAGACACACCCTTACAGACTAACACGGCGCTGAGGAGGGGGAGAGCGCCGGCCTCGGGCGCGCGGCACTTGGCGGGGGGGGGGGAGAGCGCTGGCCTCGGGTGCGCAGCACTTGGCCGGGGGGGAGCGCCGGCCTCGGGCGCGCGGCGCTTGGCGGGGGGGGGGAGAGCGCCGCCCCCGGGCGCGGGGCTATGGGGGGCTCCGCCCCCGGGCGCGCAAGTGTCCCCGCCCCCTGGTGCCCGGCAGGCGAACGGCCACGCCCTCTGGCGCCCGGCAACCTCAAATGGTTGGGGACCACTGGCTTAGAGTAAAGAGAAGCAAATTTTAAGTTAGTCTGTATTTGTATTTGACTTTCAGCTCCTTGTACTAACAGTTACTGTTTATAAAGAGAGGTAGCAGGAAATAACTCAGAAATAACACATTTTCCTAAAATGTTGCAATCCTCTTTAGAAAGACTGTGGTTAGGGAAAGGGGAAGAACAGACGAAAGTGAATTTAACCCTCTGTGTTAAATTTGAGTTTCCATACTTGCAAAATAATTGATGCAGGAGATTTTTACCTGAAAGAGAAAGGTAGAAATATTCTCATCTTTGTTAAACAGAACACAACTGTGATTTTTACGGCTGCTATACAAGCTGACTGGTCAATGCATTTATTAACGCACTCATCACTGTAGCATTGGAGTCCTTTAAATCAAACTGAAGTCCTTAAAGCATATTAGAAGGAACCCCGAAACTAGATGTTCAAGAGAGAACAATAATGAGCTAAACTATATGTTTATATATGTCTAAGGCTTTTTTGTAGGGACTTTGGAGTGGCTCTTCTGTTCCTGATAACTGAAATGTACTATGGAACATGATCAAGAACCTGAAGAGTGCCTTGTGCAAACCCAGATGTACTGTGTGGAGAGACCTGTATATAACCAAGAATTGTTACAAGGGCAGCTGCACAAGAAGGAAAAGACGCCTCAACCTCTTAGCCAGAAGATAGCACACTCTTGTCGGTACGGATTGTGCGTGTTTTTATGTCTTCTACAGGTTGAACCTCTCTAGTCTGGCACCCTCAGGACCTGGTTGGTGCAGAAGCAAAGAATTTGCTGAACCACAGGAAGTCAATGCTGTCTAGCAGCATTACCAACGTTGCCACTGCTTACTGGGCTCCTAGAGACATTTAGAAGTAAATTAGAACTAAATAACAGCACAGAACACTGAATCAGAACTGGGGGCCATAAGAAAATTATGGAACTGTGGGTCAAATTATGCCACACCCATGATAAGTAGACATCTGGCTAACTGAAATAATCTCGGACCACAGAGGTTGCTGGAACAGAGGGTGGCAGATTAGAGAGGTTCAACCTGTAGGACCTTTCAAATTCTTTCTTAATTGATCTGCATGCCTGATTATTCACTTATCCTAAAATAAAATAAGCAAATCAAAACTAATGGTCTGCAAGAACTTGGGAGCAAGAGGATAGGTTCTGTAATCTTTTTAATCTCCCTCTGATATAATCTGCCTCCTTTCCCTTTGTGTATTTTCAGTTGTTCTTCCAAGAAAGCCAAGTCTCATCTCTATAGTTTTTTACCGATTTTAAAATGGCTTCCCCGTTATCCAGTGAAAGCGTATTTGTTAGGAGACATAGTCTCTGGTATAAGCACTGGGGTTATGCAGCTTCCTCAAGGTGAGTAAAGGTCTGTAATTGTATTGTCTTTCTAGTGCATCATGTGTGTCTTCTTGTGGCAGTGATCTGGATGATGGTGCGTTAATGCCACAATAATGGACTTTGCTTTGCGCACACACTGCATGGAGATCACACATGAATAATCCAGCCATTGAATCATGTTACATTTCTCCCTGTAGTCAAAAGAGCCCACTACTAAATATTTGCAAAGTATGTCAGCATGTGAGTAATCCTGTTGGAGTCAGAGAGACTATTCATGGTATGTTAAATGCCATGTTAATAAAAGATCTTCATTACTTCTCCCTTCACTCACCTATTCATCGAGATATTAGTGGCAGGTCCCCTCTTCTCCACAGCAATTGTACAGGTCACTGGCACCTAGCGTGTTCTGGGAATACCAATGTGTAGTGCAAGATTGGCTTGACACCTCTGTCTAGACTAGAGCAACTTCAGTGATATTAGGAGCCAGAGACTGATCCTTATCTTTTCCTTTATGACATAGTGGTTACTCCTGGTTACTCCTTTTTTTTCTCTCCTGCTCAGCCAGAGTAGAGTAGTAGGTGGTGATGCCTGTGTTTTGTGGAGAGAAGCTTAATGATAGGAGTGAAAATCCACTGAAATGACTTGGAAATCCTACTCCACTTCCCCTGCAAGAAAAATAAAGTATTTGTGGCAGGAACTGTCTCTTCTCTGCCCCAGAAGGGTTTTTTCGGAACGGGGAAATCCATATTTGCTGTTACACTAGCGCTGGTGCTTCAACATTAATGGGAACACTCATGTAGCCTAGACCCAGTTCACCATCTGCATTTTATCACCAGGTCTTTCAGAACTACTTGTAAAAATACTAACCTACTTCTCAATACTAGTGGCAGCAATGATCTGCACACCAATGGGATTGCTACAGTGGGAGGGAGCGCAGCCCAATGAAATCCTAGTTCTGGTTGGAGCTTTGGGCATTTCTGCTATTACTATTATTAGCAAGTGAATTCCCTTTACTTCGGTTTGAAGTTGCGTCACTAGATCATGCTCTGCTTTTTGAATAGAGAGAAATCTTAGAATGAGTAAAAGGGTCATCTATGTCTGAGTTTTTTCCAGGTGTCATCACTTCTATGTATTGTAAGAATCAAACCCTACCCTGTGGAAAAAAGCTTTTATTTCTTTTTTGATTGTGTAGTCCATTAGTTTTATGCATTTCTCAATTTAACTTAAGGATTTTTATACTGGGTGCAGACTTCTTTTTATTTTTGCAAATTTTATACAATCTGTAGTTGTAGTTGCATTTAATGATAAATGTTCAAAATATTTTAAATAAGACACTAGCTGGACAGACTATTCATATGTGTCAGTCAAAGGCATTATATGTCTGTTATGTGTGGTAAACACCAACTATTGCACTCTTAAGGTATGTCTACACTACAGCGTTAATTCGAGTTAGCTTAATTTGAATTAACTATTTTGAAATAGCTCATTCACATTGAGTGGACCCTGAACTGAAGGTAAGGCTGGCCGGAACCAGTGCTGGCAGGGCATCTGGTTAGGACGCTGCCTGAGGCTAACTGAGCTCCATGCTTAAAGGGACGCTACCCCCACCCCGGACAGACAGTTCTCAAGGTTCCCTGCTTGCTTGTCTACCTCGATGAGGGACAGCAAAGCAGTCCTGTCTTGAAGTGCCCTGAGTGCCCACACTCGGGACACCACAGCACTCGGCCACATGGAGCCAGAGCTGCCCCTGGGCATGCCGGTGCATCTCGTGGGGTTGTTACCATCAGACTAGCTGCTCTTGCTGCAGGCTGCCATCTGGGGGGTCCATCAGGAGGCTGTCAGGATCCAGGAGGCCATGCAGCAGAGCATCCACCCTGAGGAGCCCTCAGAGCCACCCCAGTCCTCCCCACCGGGGGCTTGTGCCCCATTCCTCCCTCACGTCCTTCCATTTTACCCCTTCCTAGTCCCCCTTCCTGATGTCAAACAAAAGACACGTATGTTCAAAAATAGAAACTGGGTTTATTGAACAAAACTGGGGGAGAGGGGGAGATGAACCTCTGGGGAGACTGGGAAAAGGAGGTGGGAGAGGGGAGGAGGGAGCTGGAAGGGGGAAGCCAGGGGAAGAAGGAGGAGGGGAAGCTTAGGGTTGAGGGTCTTGCCAGGCCAACTTGATTTTCATGCAAGGCTGCTCCTGATCTTTTTTTTTTTTTTTTTTTCTGCCAAAAAACCCAGAAGTTTCTGTTTTTACTCCATTGGTATATTAGTGGGAGAAATAAGGTCAAGAGATTAAATATTGGTTGTTTCCCTGTATTTTACATGTGAGCCAAATTTGTGTTAACTTGCACTATGGTGCAACCCCAATGATCCTAGTGTGGTTGTATGAGTGTAAATCAGTAAAAATTGGCATGTATGTTTGGCAAAGGATGTAAAACAAATGTAGGATGTTTAGCCGGTAACTTCTAGTCTTTCGTTCTGTTAAGTTTCTGAGGGGATTGACATTTGAAAGCATGGTCCATTAAAATTACATACCACCTCCCCAAAACCTGTCACTGCAAGCTTCTTGTTTCCTCAGTGGGAAGTCTGGATTATGGGATCAGGCCCTAAATTTAAATGTGCAGCAACATTCTGTCCTCATGTCTCGTTGGATTTGTGACATACAGCATTTGCCATATGTATTTTAATAGCCTTTATATCATTAAGAGTTGATGGGACTTTTATATTGGAACAGATCCTTATGGTTTTTTCTAAACTCTCTGCTTGTATTTTCTAGGGTTAGCTTACGCTTTGCTGGCAGCTGTTCCCCCGGTATTTGGCTTATATTCTTCATTTTATCCTGTTTTTCTATATACATTTTTTGGGACCTCCAGACACATATCAATAGGTATCTCTCTTAATGTACCATTGAAGTGTTTCCTTTTTCAAGTAATATTTTGTAAAATAAATTAATAATGAAAAAGTTAGTGTGTTTTTCATAAAGCATGAAATTCTTACCTGCTTTCTGTAGTCTCAAACTCTGGTAGGCTAAGTTTGCTGTCCGCTAATCTGCTTATGAAAGAATAGAAGTTGAAACAGCTAGTGGCGTGGACATGAGCTTGAGCACCAGGAACTCCCTCTTTGCTGCCAACTAGCTGTATGATCTTGAACAAATTTATTTAATTTCTCAGCATCTGTACAATAACTATTTACCTGCCACAGGAGTGTTTGTTCAAGGTATAAATCACTGTCTTGGTGCTGAGCAATGTTCCCTCTAATTTTTTGCATCCATGTGCAAAATAAACTTTATGTTCATCAAGACAATGTGCACTACCAGCAGAAAGAAGAAACCTACCCGTGCAGCTCTGCTAGTCAGCTGGGTGGCATTTGAATCTCTCCTGAGGAGCTTCACAATCATACAGCTTACAGGGAACACTGGTGCTGAGTATAGGGCAAATTTCGCTACTAAAATTGCAACTTTGTTGATTGAAAATTCTAAAATAGATAGGGGACAAATGTTTAATTCCACAAAAGTGTACAAACATGAAATACTCCATTGTATAAGGAATCCCAGTGATAAGCAAGTAAAAGTTTGTCCTAAATGACATACAGAATTTGAACCTATTTTTCCTGTCCCTTCTTTCAGGCACGTTTGCAGTGATTAGTCTGATGATTGGTGGAGTTGCTGTCAGAGAAGCTCCTGATGAAATGTTTAATATTATGGAATCTAATTCCACCAATAGCACTGATCTCCTTGAAAACTATAAAGCCAGAGATTCCATGAGGGTAAAGGTAGCCGTGGCAGTCACCTTACTTTCAGGGATCATACAGGTAACAGCTTGTTGCAAGGCAAGTTCAGGCAGTTCTCTCACAGTAAAATGCTACTTCTTATGCCCCAGCACCATTCTGTAGAATATGAGCTGCGTCATGTTAACTCTGCACCTATAATGAAGGGAGAACTTGGAAACGGCATTTCTCCTGACAGCTTTTCTTTGGCTGGGGTACATCAGAGATCTTTTTCCTCCTTCACCACTTCCACCTCCCATCTTACGAGAAACATATTTCCATTTTCCTTTAAAGCCCTCCATGAACCATAGGCTATCTGGACCCCAACTCTACCCTAATCTTGATGGCACAGAAACTCCCAGCCCCATTCAGATTGGCCTGGGTCAGTGAAAAGGTTTCTCACTGAACCTTTATTCCTGCAGAAAGGGGAAAATAGAGTTTGGTTTTCAAGATTGGCTTGGATGGTTTGCTTAATGTCAGCATGAGGCAGGGGACTGGACTCTCAAGGTCCCTTCCAGTCCTAGTATCTATGAACATTGACCAGAATCAGGTCTGCACTGTGTTCTCTACAGTGCTGACTTTTAAATTACAATTGAGTGCATTGGTGAGTTGCATAATTTGACCCTATTGTTCTTCAATAGTTGTCTTTAGGTCTCCTTCGATTTGGTTTTGTAGCCATCTATCTAACGGAGCCACTGGTACGAGGGTTCACTACTGCAGCAGCAGTTCACGTCTTTACCTCCCAGTTAAAGTACTTGCTTGGAATCAAGACAAAACGCTACAGTGGAGCCCTTTCAGTTCTATATGTAAGTAATTATCTTAAAAGCGCATGATCCCCAGACACCTTTCTGCAGTATACCTTTCTAGGCAGTTACTTCCCATTTTGTACTCCTATGCTTTTCACATAAACAATATATCCCGATCATCTTCAATCTCCACATCTGACAACGCTCCAGTTTAGAAAATATTCAAAGGCTCTGATTTAATTATTGTAACTTAAGTATATGCTAAACCATTGTGTATGGATCTGAAAAACACATACAGTTGAGCTATGAAGACTCAGATACCATATACACTAAGTTTTATAAATTGTCTAAATGGGCATGTCCCTTTATCAGCTGTATTGCCGTGTGCATGTTGCACATTGTGTTCTCATAAACAGGCAGATTCTAATACATTTCAACAATCTCTCCTTCTGAGGTCATGACTCCGCTTACCAGAGGATCAACGCCTCAGCGATCGATTTTTCTGGAGTTCAATTTAGTGGGTCTAGTAAAGACCCACTAAATCGAACACAGAGGCCACCTCCATTCGCTGCAAGGGAAGTAGACAGAAAGTTTCTCCCATTGGCCTCCTGCTGTGGGGCCACCCCAGAAAATCAGTGTAAAATATATCGACTCCAACTACGCAATTGCTGTAGCTGGAATTGTGTATCTTACATCGATTTTCCTCACCAGTGTAAGTCTGGCCTGATTTTGCTGAAATTCAGTATCTGTCTCTAAGACCAGAGCAAGAAAGTCAGAGCAGAGGAGACACAATCCTTTGGATTGGTTAATGATGGTACACCAGTAGAAAAATTGCAGCACTTAATAGGGACAAAAGAATGTAACCATTTAAATGGTTAACCAATAAGCTAGAGCTTATCAGTTTCCATAATGGTTACACGTCAATTCCTAGGCCCACTCCTGGGGAGCAGGGCCAGCAGCTGGAAGCTGATGCACTAGTAAGCTGGCTCCCAGCATGCACTGGCTCCAGCTGTTGGCCCTGCTCTCGGGAAGCCAGCTGTCACCCCATACTATGGGTTCTGTAGTATAAAGCTTATACAGCAGAACCCACAGTGCAACCAGCTCCCCGGGAACAGGGCTCACAGCTAGGAGCCGGCTACCAGTACGCACTGGCTACCAGCCCTGCTCCCGGGGAGGCAGCTGCACTGCAGGTTCTGCAGTATAAACTTTATACTGCAGAGCCTGCAGCGTGTAACCGTGAAGATTTTAATGGTTACACGGCCACATTATTAATGTTTTTTTAACAACCCTCTTTAAAACAACAATGGTATAATGAGCTATAGAAAATCTAAAACATTTAATTATCTATGTGTTCAAATGTAAGCAGCCTTCCAGAAACAAGGGATGTGTCATGGTAACTTTCCAGATTTGATGCTTAGGTGAACTATCAAAAAGCTCGTGGGAAATTGGCACATAAAACAGTTTAGAATAAAAAGGATAATATTTTCAAAGCATAGTGTATAACCTTCACCACCTTTTTATAATTGAGTAGCTGCCTGCTGCAAGGCTTGAGATTTGTGTTCCTTGTGGGTTTCTTTTTGTAACTTCTTTTATTAAAGCAACAGTTTAATGCTTCATTTTAAAACATTTTTAACATTAAGAAATCTTAGGGTTTTTGGTCAGTCCAGCAGCAGTTTTGGAAGACCAGTCGTCTGACCAAAAATAATCCATTGCCATAGTAACTCACTGGGTGTGTCCAGGAACTGTTTATGCAGCTTTGAACAGATTTCACATGCTAGAAATTGCTTAAGGCTATTTAAGTTTGATTAAATTAGATATTTAGACTTATTCCCCCCCCCCCCGATAATGCCTTTGTTCTGTACAAACTCTGGTATTGCATCTTTTAGCTATAAAAAGGTGTCCATTAATGCCACAAAGCACTTAAATATGTCCTATGTTTTGGGCCAGCACTTGCTCTAATAACATACTCCCCTTACTCAGATCTTTACTGCATAAAAAAGTAAAGTGAAGGAGTAAAAAACAACTTATACTGTCATCATGTACTAATTATTAGAATTTTATTATGTTGCAGAGTTTAATTGCTGTACTTTCAAATATCACAAAAACCAACATAGCATCCTTAGTTGTTGGATTAACATGTATTGTTTTGCTGCTGAGTGGCAAAGAAATTAATGACCGGTTTAAGAAGAAACTGCCAGCTCCTATTCCTATGGAAATCATTGTGGTAAGTCAGTTGTGAACAGTTGTATATTTTGTGCAGCTACACAGAATATTTTACATATGTGAAGCATACATGGAAAAGTCCTGTGGAATTTAACAGTAAAGAAATATCCCTGCTGTATATTCTATAGATGGTTCTCAAAAGCCTATAGAAAAGACTTGATTCATAGAATCATAGGATTGGAAGAGACCTCGAGGTCACCAAGTCCAACCCCCTGCCCACAGCAGGGCCAACCCTAACTAAGTCATCCCAGCCAGAGCTTTGTCAAGCCAGGACTTAAAAACCTCTGGATAGAGATTCTACCACCTCTCCAGGTAACCCATTGCAGTGGTTCACCATCCTCATAATAAAATAGTTTTTCCCAATATCCAACCTACATAACTTGAGACTATAGCTCCTCGTTCTGCCTAAGGATGTTAAATTGTAATTATCTGGCTAATCGTGTAGTCGATACCATTTGTATCGACTACATAATTACAGTGAAATCTTTGTTTATCCCGCACTCTGTTAACCAGAGAACTTTAACCAGTATTGCCCCCAGCCACAATACTGTCACATCTTCAGGCACACAGGCCTGGCTTGGTTTACTATGATTGGCTTAACAATTTTTTATTTAAGAAGTATTAATCATCTTTAACTCAGAATAGAAATGTGAGACCAACTGGTGCCTCACACTATAAAACTACCAATATTAAAAACTTGAGTTTTACTAGTATTGTCCATTGGTTTTTCCTAGGTTGATGGGACCCTCAGATAACCGGAATTTTTAGATAACAGGAACACCCTAATCCCTGAGCATGCCGGATAACACAGGTTTTACTGTAGTTAATAAGGCTCGCTCTGCAGAGCCGCAGCAGAGGTAGCTCCAGGAGCTGGCTCGAGCCCGGACTGAGCAGTCCCGGCTCATGCCAGCTCCGGGAGCCACTCATGCTATAACCCTGCATTTTAAATGGGGTTGCTGCCATGAATAGGGGCTGCTTGGCAGCAGTAGGCCTTGTCTGTGGAAGGCCCCAGCTCCCCATTGGGAACCCTGCAGATCCCCCCCGCCTCTAATAGAGGCAACGAGGGTAGAGAGGGCGGCATCATGGAGATGGTGCTGAGGGGGGAGCCAGCTTTTAAACCAGTTCCCCCCAGCACCGGCTCCTGTTCCCCTCGTCCCCCACTGCTTTTCAGAGGCAGTAAGGTGGGGAGAAAGCAAGTAGTCAATACTCCAGTCAACTAGGGATGTTAGGGTGTGTCTAGACTACAGGGTTTTTTCGAAAAAAGTGGCCTTTTTTCGAAAAAACTTCCCCTGCGTATAGACTGTTGTGTTCTTTCAAAAGTAAATTTTTTGGCCCTGGGAAACCTCGTTTTACGAGAGAGAATGCCTTTTTTCAAAAGTGCTCTTTCGAAAAAAGGTACTATGTAATGTAAACCAAGAGAGCATCCAGACTGCCTGTACTGGTTGTAGTCTAGATGCTCTTTTTCAAAAGAGGCTTTTTTGAAAGTATCTTTCGAAAAAACTTCTTTCAAAAGAGGCTTGCAGTCTAGACATAGCCTTTGTGAGTAGTTGTGCCATCCGTCACTACTAAGAACAGCTTCTCTCCATCCTATTTGGAACTTCCCTTCAGGTAGTTAAAGGCTGCTATCAAATCCCCTCACTCTTCTCTTCTGTAGACTAAACAAGCCCAAATCCCTCAGCCTCTCCTCATAAGTCATGTGTTGCAGCTCGCTAATCTTTTAGAAATTACTCTCAATACCTATTGGATTTAATATAGTACCTTACTGATTAATACCTATTAAAATCCTCTTAAGACTCTTGCATAAAGGTACGTCTGGAGATTCCAAAGGCAGCAATGTATGAACAATACAGAACAAACTCTTCTTACAGTTAGTGGGAGTTGAATATTAGACTATCATTGGAATGGTAGTTTTGACCACGTAGATTTGCAGTGAAGTCTTAGATTTGACACTGACTTCAATGTTAAAATAATTTGTGTACTGTATATATGTATCTTCATGGCCTTGATTTACAAAAAAAAATTATATTTTTCTACCTTAATGTTTCTAAACACCATTCCAATCAGGGCCAAAGCACTGTATGGAAGAAAATACAGGCAGTCCCCGGGTTACGTACAAGTTAGGGACTGTAGGTTTGTTCTTAAGTTGAATTTGTATGTAAGTCGGAACTGGTACATATTGTAGGGGAAACTCTAGCCAAACATTTCTCCAGAGCTCAGTTTTATTCTCCCACACCTCACTTCCCTCAGTCCTTTATTCTCAAGCTGAGGTGTCTGCTGAGAGAAGCCGCTCCGTGTCTCCCTGGTCTGCTGGGGGGAGCGCTAGCTTCGCGTCTCCCTGGTTTGCTGGGGGGAAGCAGCTAGTGCGGAGTTGCCTCACCCCGTTTGTAAGTAGGGATCCGATGTAAGTCGGATCCATGTAACCCGGGGACTGCCTGTATTGTCCTCACTCTGCGTTGTGTTTAAGCAACAAGTAGCCAGAGGCAGTTTTATTACGAGCTGCAGCAAGGGAAAAACTGGTTCGGATGGAGGGGAACCCCCCCCCCCTTTCCAAGGCAGATCTTCGAATACAAGCAATTATGAAGCAGTTTATATACTGTCTATAAATATAATAACAATTAATCTCCTTCCCATAACTGTTAGCCATTGGGGTTTGTAATTTAGTTCCACCCAGATGCTCCTTATCTCAAGGTCCCTGCCAGAGTCAGCATTCTATCCTTATCTCCGTATGGAGGCGAGAGGCAAAGGCAGCGTCTAATTACAGATCTCGCGTTGTCAGGCCACAGACTTAGCCTGACTCTTGCTCTCTTGTTAACAAGACCAAGATGGCTGCACACAAATTCCCTTATTCCCTTTTCCTGCTTCCACAGCTGAACTAAATCCATTTTATGGAAGAAGATCCATCAGCCTTTGCCCTTTTTGACCGAGAATTTTATATTGGACTGGTTCAAGCCACATTTTTTCATTGGGTTGTTTCTCATCTCCAGGACTGCCTGTGTTTAACGTTGGGGGCCTTATTTGTGAAATGGGGGTAATACAGCCTAACCAACTTGACAAAGTGCTCTCAGTTGCATGATAAGTGCTTGTGTTAGTAAACATCTTTTTAGTGTCTCCTTGGATTTTTTTTCTTTGCTCATGAACCCTAATATTGCAATGTCCAGGATTTGACTATGCAGTGGGAGCCTGACGGAGAGATGTGAGACTGTACATCTGGATGCCCCACTCAAATTTTGTGTAAAGATAGAGGAGCTTAAGAAAGGGAATGTGAGGCAGAGGGGAAAACTTCCTTTTCCTCCATGGTTGTGTGAACCTCAGGAAGCTAATGGACTAAGAATTTCCATCACATCCCATGAATGTCTATTCCTAGCATTGGTTTTAACTGAAGTTTCCCCCTTAGATTGCACTTTGTCTTTTTCAGCCTTTTTTTTTTAAAGTGTGTGAGCACATCTAAATAATGTGGTCTTCTAAACAAGTTTACGCATGTGTTCTTTAGGTAATAATAGCTACTGGAGTTTCAGCTGGAATGAATCTGTCCAGTACATATGAAGTGGATGTTGTTGGGCATATCCCTACAGGGTAAGGCCAGTAAATGTAGCATATCCTTATTCAGGCTATACTCTTTTTTTTTTTCCAGAGTGGTGGGCATGCTGCTATAGTAACTCTTTTTTTTTTTTTTAATCATTTCATCTTTTAGATTACTTGCTCCCACGGGACCTGATATAACTCTCATCCCAGCAGTATTTATAGATGCATTAGCAATAGCAATTGTTGGCTTTTCCATGACTATATCAATGGCCAAAATCTTTGCACTTAAACATGGGTACACTATTGATGGAAATCAGGTAACCTAGATTTGGATTTTTTTTTAATATGTTGGCCCATGAAAATGTAAACCCTAAGAACCTGCTCTTATGCCATCAAAAGTCAGTGGTGGTCTTTTTGCAGAATTAGTAGCTGTCAGATCAATCTACAAGGTGTGTCAAGGATGGGGCCACAGCACTGCAGAATTTCTGGGCAGTGCTGAGCTCTATAGGGTAGCCCAGGACAGTGTTTCTTAAACTTTGAGACCACGGAACACCAAACAATAATAATTTTTTATGTGGAACACCTATGAAAATTTTCTTCAAAAAAAAACTTGTCAGACAAAAAAAGACAAAAACAAAGAAGAGATTGCAGTACACCTGCAAGTTGTTCACGGAACACCAGTGTTCTGTGGAACACAATTTAAGAAACACTGCTCTAGGAGATTGCTGTAACTTAGCCTCCCTATCACCAGGCTGTCTAGATTACACTGGGGCCTTGCCAGCCACAGACTAGCCCAGGATTGGGAGAGCACAAAGATGCCTTATCAACATCACGTAGACTGCAAGTTCAGTGCTGAGCCCCTTAGAGACCAGCACAGAATCCAACCTTTGTTATCATCTGCCTGCTCCCTCTTGCTGTTAGTTGTTTATGGTAAAACCTTCAGAACTGACAGGAGAGGGTTGTTAAAAGAGGTATCCAGCCTCTGGAGCAGACTCCCTTTGACAGTCCACCCGAGTCCTAAGTGAACTTCTGTCCGCATTCAAGTTGGTGAGTTTTGCTGCTGACTTCCCTGGGACCAGGATCCTCCCCTAGTCTGCAAGCTTTGGAGCACAATACCAGGCTTCTGTATTTGGACAAGCAAGAAAGATTTTGACCATCACCATGGTGGTCCCTGTCCTGCACCCATTGAAGTCACTGTGAGCTCCACTACTGACTTTGGGAACAGGATTGAACCCATCAATTTGTTTTCTTTTACCTGGAGAGACGTTGGCCCTAATTCTGTGCTGTTAACTAGCACAGTTCCCTGGACTTCTGTGACGCTATACCCATTTACTCCAGCTAGAGATGTACCCCCCGGATCATATTTGTTTTGTATGTCATGTGAAATGCTCCATAGGTGAAGTAGGATGTCTTAAATATACATTTGCTTTTATATAGATGGCTGCATTTCTGTGAAGCAATTACTCTGTGGCGTGTGTGTGTTGTGTACACACACAGTAATTGCTTCACCCACCACAGGAATGCAGCCATCTCCGGGGTAACACATAACAGTTTTTAATTACGCACAGCACTGCTAAATAACTAGTATAGAGGAAGATGTTGCATATAATTTGACTACTTGAATCATAAAGTTAACCCCAAATTCAGCCTGAAAATGAACAACTTTTATATAATTCTGTATGTTTTACATTTCAGAATTCAACCCATAAATCATTGCTGTGGAAAGATGGGAAAACAGTCCCACCACATCACCAAATACTTTGTTTAATGTATGATTCAATATGAGCCAACTAGTGTGTGCAATGCTAGCACAGGTTATAATGCCTGTTAGGAAATTATGTAAATTTAGAAATAGCTGTTAAAGTAATGTGGAGAAGTAGCCTCCATCTATATTTATGGAATTGTTCTGCATTATTCTTTTGATTTTGATTTCTCCTATGAAACAGGAACTTATTGCCTTGGGAATATGTAATTCTGCAGGATCCTTCTTCCAAACCTTTGCAGTCACTTGCTCAATGTCTCGGAGTCTTGTTCAAGAGAGTACTGGCGGGAAAACTCAGGTGTGTCAATCCCAATGTTTAGGCTAGGTGACATTTACTTTTGGGAGTCCAGATTTTGGACTCTGTTGCTTGCTAAGATGTTCCTATCGTCTGACCTCTGATTGATCCAGAGAAAGTGAACAGCATGTTTCATGGTATTCTAGTCTAGCCCAGGCCAAAGTGGAAGCACAGAGTATGTGTCAATATAAAACCAATAAGAGGAAGAAAAGGATCAGAAAATCATTGAACCGCCCGTATTTCCAGAAACACAGATCACGTTAACCAGTAATGTTTGTTCTGTGATGTGTTGCCTTGGACTATTTTTATTCTTCAGCAATGTTATTTCTTGTACCTTTTTGTTCAGATTGCAGGTACGCTATCCTCAATCATGGTTCTGTTAGTCATTGTGGCTATTGGTTACCTCTTTGAACCCCTACCACAGGTATGGGAACATTGCCCAAATAGTTAGTGTGTGTGTGTGTGTGTGTGTGTGTGTGCGCGTGTGCGCGCGCGCGCGCGCAAAAGTCAACATGCTTTGCTTAGCTATCACAAAATCTGTATCTAAATGAGATACAATAGCTTGGGGCCCTGTCCTGCAAAGACGTGCCCATAATACCCACTGAGGTCAGTGGGACTGAGGAGGGCACTTGACACCTTCCAGGATTAGGCCCTTGAGCTTAAGTTACATTAGAAAGTGGAGGATAGCAAAGGAGTCAAAGCGCTCATCTGACGCTTAATGCTAACCCTGTTAGACATTTTGTTTCTCCAAAGAAACGAAAGTAAGATCTCCCTATATTTCCATACTGTATAGAGTTGAGAACTCTTGAATGGGATGTCAAGGGAGAGAGGCTATTAAAATGGATCAGTGGGGAAAGAAATTATGATAATTAAACAAATACAGTATAAATGTGTGTGCTGATTTTAATGTATTAAATACATTGAAATATGTTTCTAGTGGCATGTATGTGGGATACTGTGCCTATTAAAGCTTTAGGGATTGCACGTTATCTTAATGGATAACCTGAAAGTTGCTATGTAAAGGGAATGTGCATCTAACAGGCTTGCAGGTGGGTTCCCATCAATGAAACAAAGTGCATAGATGTGTCCATTTTAATGATGTCTTGGAAAGCTATTTGAGTGACCTAGTTTTCAAGGGTAATCTAGCACTGTCATTAAATTTGTTCCTAGACTGTGTTAGCTGCTATCGTAATGGTGAATCTGAAAGGAATGTTTAAACAGTTTGGGGATATAACACATTTCTGGAAAACAAGTAAGATTGAATTGGTAAGTAAAAATGTATATCATAGTGTACATTAATTCAGTTTATTCTGGGGTTTTTTAAGCAACAGTTCAGCATTTCCCGAGAATCCACATGTGTAGAAACTTTCCAGGCAGTTCTAAGTGTATTGTTGTATCAGATGAAGTTTTGGCGCGAGAGTCCAGGTACACCAGGAAAATAACCTGTTGCTGACAGCAGTTGTGAACAGCAGCAGATTGCTGCTCAGCTACTGTTGTTGAAAGTGATTTGGAAGCAGGACTCTTGAGAGAACCTACTAGATATCTGGCTGAACATGCAAAACCTTTGGTCCTACAGGTGGCCCTACGTAACATGAAAAAGAAATCCCTTTGCTTTCTTCTTTCTTGCCAAGGAAAGGTTAGCTAGACATGGACCAAGAATGACATGCAAGAGGGTTTACTTACTGTTGGTGATTCCATGGTTAAGTTGTTACGTGGTTCACTGTTGGGGCTTACAGCAATGGCTGCTGGGGTAGTGCCCTGTTTGTCTATGGAGGGAACTGAAAATGTGTCCAAGACCATATGAACCATAGAAATACCAGCAGGTAAACAGTGCTTGTGGGGTGGGAAGTGTGGTTGCAATACTGAGTAGCAGACACTTCTCATGTCAGGTTGCCACTCTGTGACACTTAGATCACCCTGTACCTCGTGGTTTGATTAGATTATTTTTTTTATTATGCTGTCATTTTAGACCCTTTCCTGAACTTGAGTCTGTATCTGTGTGGAGTCTGGGTACCAAGGTCTTTCTTAATGAGCTGGTGTTGCCATGTCATTTCAAGTTATGATCAGTACCAATTACTGTTTTATGCCTGGGCCTATTACCAATTAATGTTTTGCACTCTCAGCTCTGTTTATGCCAAGTTCTGTGAGCAGGGGTCTGCCTGTTGCTCAAAGCGTAGCTTTGCTTTGTTAGCCATGTTTTGTCCATTGTTAGCACAGGTCTGGTCGGAGGCGTAGCTACATGGGCTTATATTTTAGGCCTTCATCTTACTACATGGCCCAGAAAAAATATATGGTTAATGCTCTTTTTACAATTCCCATGTCAAATTATAAAACACTCCAGCATATCTGCCTCATAGGGTATTGCCCTGCATTACATCAAGGAGAAATGTTAGCGTGACTTCTCCTTGAACTGTAGTGGGTGGGTGGGTGGGTGGGGGTGTGTGTGTGTGTGTATGAGAGTCTGAGCCATGTTAACAAAACAGCTAGATGCATTTTAATATATAGCTTTTGTGTGATGTTTAGGCCATCTGGGTTGTTGCTTTTGTTGCCTCTGTTTTCCTGGGACTGGACTATGGCTTGCTTACTGCTGTGGCATTTGCAGTGATAACCGTTATTTACAGAACACAAAGGTCAGACTTTTTACTCCTCTTTCTCAGAATCAGGGTTTTGTGGGTGGTTTTTAGTTTTTCCCTTTTTTAAGGGCTAGAAGTAAACAGAAGTCCCATTTTATGAGGATAGTGGAGACTTCTTAATTGGTTTGTCCTAGCCTCCCAGATCTGGGCCTAGTACTGTTGCTTCAGATACTGAATTTACATTTATATTTACATTTTTAATATGTATCTGTATCTCATTTTTTATTAAAGCCCTAGAGCTCAGAATTTCAAACTTATTTATTGCATGATTTAATAAGTGGGGTTTGTCATAATGACTGTGCATTACAATGAAATAAAATGTATGCCAAGATTGGCCCCATGTAAGCAGAAGTCACTGTCCTGTGTTTGCATTTGGTGGGAGATGTCCCCACTGGGACAATGCTGGGTCAGTTCTGGTCCAGTGTTAGCTCCCCGGGAATTGATTAGCTGTGTTATCAGAGCCCAGAATTTACCTAAGTGCTCAGCATCTTGCAGAATCAGGCCTTTCCCTCTGAGAAGCAAGATGTTTTTTAGGAAACTGTGGCCCAAGTTTTCTGCTTGTGTGAACTGGCATAGCTCCATTGTAGTCAATGAAGTTGTGCCGTCTTACACCAGAAGAGAATTAAACCCTGTAGCTTTTGCTGACCAGTTGGGCACCAGCTGGATGGGCCAACTGGTTCATCAGTTGGTCATCAAACAGGGCAGATATTTTCCAAATGCCCTTTTTATTAAAACAGATTTAGTTTCATAATAGCTGAATCACCACCTGGCACCTTTATTATGTTCTTGCTGTAAACTGCCTCAAAGCATGTTTTGATTAGTCTATTCAGGCACTGTGCTTAACTACAAAGGCCATATCTGGTGTATGTTTGAAGCCATTTTTTTAAAATGTGCATTCTTCTCTAGTCTGTGAACAATAATATTGAAACTTTGCTCATCCATTTCTCTCCAGGCCACAGTACAGAATCCTGGGTCAAATTCCTAACACGGATATTTATTGTGATGTGGAAGAGTATGAAGAGGTAAGAATGTGGTGGTTTTTTTCCTGTATTAAATTACTATGATTAAATTGCTGTTACACAGCATAGTCAGATTCCTGGAATAGCTCAACATTCTTCACTCTATAACGTTATGCATAGTGGTGAGACCTTCCTGCTGTGAAAGTAGCCAGCCTTATGTTCCTTTATACTAAGCTTACACTGTGGGAAAGCAAACTTACTTCACCTTAATAATGTGCACTATTTTGTTTCAGATTTTAGTGCTTTTAAAGTAAATGTGCATGTTCCCATGTGGAAAGGGTGGTTTGTATTGCAGGGTATTGCCTGGCAATTTCTGGTGCAAAACCCACCTATAATTGAGGTCTTCATACAACATTTGATCTACTAATTGATTGCTTAGTTTCAGGTGTTAGTAATGGTACTTACATAAACCCTAACACCAGAGCTGTATTTGAACCCATTCAGGGTGAGCTCCACTAGCTTTATTAATGAAAACCTACAGAACCAAAGACCTAATTTAATCTGTTTTTAGAACAACTGGGCAAGTGGGTCACAGTAGATAACTTTATTCTATAAAAACATCAGCATGCCCATACTGGGTCAGACCACAGGACAATCTAGCCCAGTATTCTGTCTTCCAATAGTGGCTAATGCCAGATGCCCCAAAGGGGAGTGAATAGGACAGGTGATCATCAAGTGATCTCTCTTCTGTCACCCATTTCCAGCCTCTGACAAACAGAAGCTAGGGACCCATTCCTACTCATCCTAGCTAATAGCCATTGATGGACCTAATCTCCATGAATTTGTCTAGTTCTTTTTTTGAACCCTGTAAAAGTCTTGGTCTTCACAAGGAGTTTCACAGGTTGACTGCACTACATGAAGAAAAAACTTCCTTTTGTTTGTTTTTAAACCTGCTACCTGTTGATTTCATTTGGTGACCACCTAGTTCTTATGTTATGGGAACAAATAAATAACTCTTCCTTATTCACTTTTTCCATACCTGTCTAGGGATGCTAAATTAGATTAATTAACCAATTGAACAGTTGATGGGATTTCCATCGACTATTAGATTAGTCGATAAGGGCGTCTCCGGCTTTGAACTGTAGCAAGAGCCCTGCCAAAGCTTTTGTTACAGTTTGATAGCAAAAGACCTGCAGGGAACGTGTGCCAGCGGGGGACTGGCTCTACGCTCCCTGCAGTGCCTGAGTCTTTGAAATGTACAAGAGCCCCGCTGTGCCTCTACCTCCCCTGCCCCCCACAGAGACAGTGCTGGGGAGAACTCTTAAAGTCAGCTTTTAAGCAGCCAGGAGGGTGGGAAGCAATTAGTCGCATCGCTAGTCAACTATCCAATAAGCTTATGCTTATCAGATAGTCGACTAGTCGCTTACATCCCCTATACCTATCATGATTTTATAGACCTCTATCATACCCCCCATCTCCTCTTTTCTAAGCAGAAAAAGATCTCTTCTAAACCCGTTCCAAACCCCTAATCATTTTTGTTGCCCTTTTCTGAACCTTTTCCAATGCCAATATATTTTTTTGACCACATCTGTATGCCGTATTCAAGATGTGGGCATACCATGGATTTATATAGAGCAGGGGTGGCCAACCCATGAAACCAAGAGAGCCGAAACAGTGGTAGGAAAAAATGCGAAGAGCATCACCAGAATTGAGCGCGCCCCCCCCCCCCAAAAAAAAGATGCTGCCCCTTTAAAAACCATGGGTTAGGCTTTTTGGCCACATCAAGCTCCCACTGGCCGACACCATCTGGCTGCTGCCATTTTGCCATGCCAGAGGGCTCCCCTGCACCCGGTGAGCACACGGAGCCGGGGGCCATTTGTAGGGGAGCATGGGGCAGCTTCGCAAGCCACACTTTCAGGTGAAGTCGCATGCGGCTCACGCGCCGTGGGTTGGCCACCCCTGATATAGAGGCAATAAGATACTCTCTCTTATTTTCTGTTCCTATTTTCTATCCCTTTTTAAATGATTCCTAACATTGCTTTTTTTGACTGCTGCTGCATGTTGAGTGGATGTTTTCAGAGAACTATCCACAGTGATTCAAAGATCTCTCTTGAGTAGTTATAGCTGAATTAGTCCCCATCATTTTGTATGTATAGTTGGGATTATTTTTTCCAATTTGCATTACTTCACATTTATCAACATTAAATATCATTTACCATTTTTTGACTAATCACTTAGTTTTGTAAGATCTTTTTGAAGCTCTTCACAGTCTGCTTTGGTCTTAACTATCTTGAGCAGTTGATGAATGGTTTCTATGAGCATATTATTACCCTCAGGCTATTTTGTATTTACTGTTCATGCTGTATAAAGTCACTGAAGTGGCATGGTATTGCCCTTGCTGTAGGCAGTGTAATCAATGAGATCTAAGAATACAGGAGATGTTTTAAGGAAGTCTGTGATTTCATAAAAAACCAGCAGATTCTGAAACTGGGCAGCAGCTAGGAAAGTGGTGGTTGTGGGCAGTAAGTGTTATAGCTGTTTATGAGAACTGGTAACTGTAAAGAAATATTGCATCACAGCTTATGTTTATAGTTAACAAATAGAATGAAATAGGAGTTTAAGGACAAATGCAAATACTCCACTCAGAAAGGAGCAGTCAGTTTCACACATTCAGAACGGGAAGTGACTGTCTAAAAGGGAGTAAAGCTGAAAGGGATCTAGGGGTCATAGTCAACCATAAGCTAAATATGAGCCAACAGTGTGAAGCTGTTGCAAAAAAATCAAACATGATTCTGGGATGCATTAACAAGAGTGTTGTGAGCAAGACATGAGAAGTCATTCTTCCGCTCTACTCTGCACTAATTAGGCCTCACAATTGAAGTACTGTGTCCAGTTCTGGGCACCACATTTCAAGAAAGATGTGGAGAAACTGGAGAAGATCCAGAGAAGAGCAACAAGAATGATTTAAAGGCCTAGAAAACATAAGCTATGAGCGAAGACAGAAAAAATTGGGTTTGTTTGAGTTTAGAAAAAAAGACTGTGAGGGAACATAGCAGTTTTCAAGTATCTAAAAGGGTGTCACAAAGAGGAGGTAAAAAAAATTGTTCTCCTTGGCCTCTGATGATAGGACAAGAATCAATGGGCTTAAACTGCAGCAAGGGAGATTTAGGTTGGACATTAGGAAAAGCTTCCTGTCAGGATAGTTAAACACTGGAATAAATTGCCTAGGGAGGTTGTAGAATCTCCATCACTGGAGAGATATTGAAGAACAGGTGAGACAGACATCTGTCAGGGATGATCTAGATGGTACTGGGTCCTGCCATGAGGGCAGGGGACTGGACTCAATGACCTCTTAAAGTCCCTTCCAGTTCTAGTATTCTATGATTCTGCTCTTGGGCAATGCCTTCAAAAGAAGTCTACAGGGTGGTTGCACAGACACTCTTGGAGCTAATACTTGTGCAGTATTTAGGTATTTGCACAAGTGCTCACATCACTTTGGTTTCCTTTCCTAAACATATTTAGGAACACAGATTTTTTTTTTGAGGAAGTAGATACAAATTCATTATTTGGTATTGAAACGTGGGCCTTTTGCTATCTTTGGCATCAGGGGAGCTACTTTTGAAAGGTCGATATGCCCACATCTCTAAGTGGCTATCTTCTACAAAACTGCATTGAAAACAATGATACTGGAATCCTAAATCAGGAGTGGGCAACCTTTTTGTAATTAAGGGCCACTGACCCACAAAAAAATTAGTTGGAGATCACACGTAAGTGAGAAGGGGACAAAAATCAAAACTCACTGATCTCACTCCCAACAAGCAGCAAACAAGAAGACAAAAAACCCATCCCTGATCTGTCTCCAAACAAGAGCAGCCCTGCCCCCCCCCCACACTCCAAGCCTGCCCCTCCCCCAACCTCTCTAAAAGTCACTAAGCTGGCTCCCAACAATCAAAAACAAAAAACCACTCACCACCTCACTCTCACTCAGCTTGGGGCTCTCCCAGGGTCAGGTGGGAATGGCAGCGCTGAGGATTAGAGTCATCCTCCCAGTTGCAGGCCATAAATTCCTCACTCATGTCCTAAAGCATTGGTGCCACCAGAAGTTGCTATGCTTTGACTGGAGTGACAAGATGTCTATGAGATTGCTGATATCCACGTAGATTTACAGTAGACCCACATCATTGCTGTGCTAAATGTATTAGGTAATCCCTTACCCTGGGTTTCTACCTCTGTTGTAAACGTGTATATGGCATGCCAGACCTCTGCTTTGGGCCAGTGCATTTCAGTGTAAAGTGGCAAAGCTGCTTCTATTAGTGGTTCTGCATGTTCCCAAATCCCACTTACAGGCAATGTCACCTGGTGCCACCTAAGGTAAAATCTTTTTCAAGTAGTGCCTGTTAAAGTGCACATGCACCCTCTCCTCCTCCTCCCTTGAGATATTCCTTATCTCCTGGCTTTAGTATAGCTTTTAGTACAAGGTAGTGTTTAAAATCTAGATAGTTCAAAAAAGCTTGTAAGGTTGGCTTCATGTAATGGCAGAACCAAAGAAGAGGCTGGGTTTTAAGAAATGTGCTGTGCGCCAATTCTCCCTGGCATTGGACAACCACTTTAGGTGGCTTAAGTGGAAGGGGTATGGCTATACTCCTCCTGGGAGTTCTCTTTTCCAGAGAGTTCAGTCATGCTCAGTGTGTGCTAAGGGAGACAGAACTGACCGGAGGTACTTCTAGGCTGTCTAAAGCTTCCAGTCTGGGATCTTTGGTGCTGCCTCCTTCTGTTAAAGCTGTCAGTGCTTCAAAGGCACTGCTGGTGGGGGAAAAAAACCACCTGCCTACTAAGAAACTTAGAGCTATGTTGGCTCTAAAGGCATCGGTTCTGAAGACAGCCACTGTTAGTGCCAGATACCAGCCTGTATGGCTCTGTCCAGTTCTGACATGGCCTCTGCAGCTCTGTCTCTGAAACCAAAGTCAGTTCTGTTTTCCCCTTTCAAGACCAGAGATGGGGAGCTGAGTATTTCTCTGAATCCAGTACTCCCCCAATCTGTAAGGCTGGCTCCTTCCTTCTGTTTCAGAACCATCCTCAGATCTAAAATTGTCTCTTACTGTGGTGGTGGATGTTTGTCTCATGCCTGAGTTGTCATCAGATCAGAATAAGGATGGTGAGACAGACAGACTTGGTAGGTGTTTGCAATTTGTACCCTCTTCAGTTGAAAAGAGCAGAGAAAATTGTTAGTCTTTCTCCTGATCCACATATGCTGCTTCTACCCAAGACTCTTTCAGGAACTCCAGGTAGATCTTCCTTACCTCTTGTTTCTCTTCACCCTACTGATCCACTGCTGTCTCCTGTGAGATCTATAGTGGATCCAAGGTCAGGGCCTCAGAAGTGGTAAGAGGAAGAATTAAGAAGAACCCTGATTTTTTCCTGGTTCTTGACTGTTCAGCCTGGGTTTCCTCATTCCTTTACTGCTCCAGCTATGGACAGACCCCAGCTACTGGAGAGAGGGGCAATCCTGACATGACCTTATAGAATTTTCCCTCTACGGTTTTTGATTGCCTCCTTGTGGATGGGGAGGTGATATTTCATCTGATAAGGATCTGGTGATGCGCAGTTCTTGGGTCTGTTTCCACCAGATCCATCTGCAGCTCGGGCAGTTGTGCTTGATAATATAAGCGCCAACTCTGTGGGTGCTCTGGGGCTGGAGCACCCATAGGGAAAAATTAACGCATGCTCAACACTCACCAGCAGTGAAGCTCCCCACTTGCCTCTCACCCCAGTGCCTCCCACCTGGCAGCAAGCCCCATTGATTTACTACCCACCCACCCTCCCCCTGCAATTGCAAAACAGCTGTTTTGCAGCATTGAGAGGCTCTGGGGGAGAGAGGGAAGAGGGGAAGGGGCAGAAAGAGGTGGAATGGAGGCACGGGGAAGGGGTGGAGTGAGAGTGGGGAGGGCGGGAAGAGGTGAAGCAGCGATTTGGGAGGAGGAGTGGAGTTGGGAGCACAGCAGCTTGAGGCAGAGCAGAGTGTTAAGTGCTTATGCCTGATACACTCTCAAGATGAGGATGAGGAGGTTGGATAGATACAGACTCTCATCCTGATTTGTCCCTGGATAAACATGGCTTCTTTATCTGCCTCTTCTGAGGACACTTTGCAGTTCCATGATGTGGTTGATCACATGGCAGCAAAGGATGTAAAAGGCTAGCTGGTGAGTAATAGGCTTACCAAAATGCTTACTTAGTAACTGGTTAACCAGACTTTTCCAAACCTCAGTGGACAGCTAGCCGCAGAGGCCCAGCCTGGAGCAGTTCCCTGCCCACACCAGGCCGGCTGGTAGGACCCCAGCCATAGCAAGCCGGGCTGGAGCAGTTCTCAGCCCATGACAGACTGGTGGCAGGACCCTGGCCGCGACAGGCCAGCCTAGAGTAGGCCACCCTCAGAGCAAGGCTGGAGCAGCCCTCTGCCCACAGCACACCAGGCTGCAGAGCCCTCTGCCCGCACAGAGGTAGCAGGACTGCGGCCCTGCCAGGACCCAAGTCCTGGCTGTTTTGCACCAGCCCACCAACGGTTAATGGTTGTAATTTTAAGCCTTTAACCTGTTAACTGTTTTAATGAGTATTTATATCCCTAATAACATTCACATTGAACCTACCTTCTGCAGCTGTGTAGGAATCCTGCCACCTGTATTTTGCCTCCCTGGAACTGCTGATACTAATGGTCTCTTGCAGCCTGCAACTGGGTGAGTGACCCTTGTGTCCTGCCAGCCTATCTCTTTTTTTAAATAAGCAGACAAACTGCACCAGATACCACAAAAGGGTTTTTTTTTCTTTCATGTTTACCCAGTGCTTTGTTCCCTGGCGGTGGTTGCTGTCAGTAGTAGGTTTAGGTGCAGCCAAACCCATTTAATACTGCTGACAGGGAGCTGAAGAAAATAGATGCCCTTGAGGAGAGGCATTTTTTTCACTCTCCCCTTGGTATTAGGGTAGCCAGTTACCAGGTGGTAGTGGCCCAGTACCAATTCCATTTGTGAGAAAAGAGGTCTCTGTTTGCCCGGATTGCCTGGCGGTAAAAAGAAGGCTGGCAAGTGGTACTTTGACTAAAGGGACGGATGTGATGAAGCATGCTCTTGGGGCTGGCTTTGATGTTTTGGACTTTTTCAACAGAATGTTTGCCTCCACAGTTAGCTTAAGGAGATGCGCTTGGCTTCCTTCCTCTTTGCTAGATATAGATGCCAGGATTAAAGTGGAAAATCTTTCCTTTAGAGTAGACAGTCTTCAGCAGCAAGGCAGATGGAATTGTTAGAAACATTGAAGGAAACTAAATACACTGCTCAGAATCACAAGGTCTCTGTCTCAGGCAGTACGCCATCTTTTTGCTGTCCAATTCTTTTACCCTCAGTAGTATGCTGCTTTTTCCTCAAATCAGACCCATTAAGAGCATCGGCAAATTGCATCTTCTCTGCAAAGCCAACATAGGAAGAGATCTGAAAGATCCGGCATGACAAAACTGGTCTCATCTTCGTTGAACACCAGCCCTCAGGTTTGATGTGAGGATCGAGAGTTGAGAGTCAATCAATGAGAATCACTGGATTCCCTTTATTGGCCCCATTTCAGTAGCTGTGGGAGAATTATTAGATTGGATGAGTGGGTCATAAAAATAAGAGACTTCTATTTCCCAATGGTTCCCAGATTTTTTGCCTGCATGATCTCATCTTGAGACTGTTTTTTGTGATATCCAACAGCAGCAAAGCAGCACAATCACAAAGGAATCCAAGGAGTTTATACATTAAGTATGTTGCTTAATGCAGCCTGTGACACAGATTTGTGTGTAGTGATGCAACTACTTGAAGTCTGGAGACATGATAGAAATTGCACAGCTAATCTCTAATGTGGTATCCATGGTAGAGCAATACCAAACTTAAATGGATGTTAGTGTGCTGAATCCCAGCTCCACACAAATATGTACTCACAAATGGCACCATCAGTTTTGGCATGTGTGTTGAGAGTGCAGGGGGTGTTCCAGAGTTGCAGCTCATGGTTAAGAAGGGAGACACTCCTCACAAGAATCGATTTCAGGAAGGTCCGGTGAACTGTTCGGCTTCAGCTGCTGGCAAACTCATGGAATCAAGCTTGCACTGAAACGGATTTCACATCCAGTCTTACTTTGTCATGACCAAGTCAGGGAAAATGGATGCACACTGTGCCTCCCTTTGGCTGAGATGCTCAACTGTCCTCTGTGTCAGATGCTGAATAATTCCATTGTCAGTCAAGAACTTGCAAAGCTGCAGGAAGGATTCATAGATTGTCTTCAAAAGATTATTTTTCCAGACAACCATTTTATTCATGAATCCTGTGTGTTTTGAACAGTCAGCTGAAATATCGGGGTGTTCTTTTCTTGCAGACCTGGATTCGCTTCATTCAGCTTCCCAAATGTCTGTGGTGCAGGTAACAAGGCACATCTTCATTTGGTCACATAGACTATAAACAAATTCTTTCAGTTCAAAAATGCATCCCAGTGCTTTTTCCTCTCAAGAAGTTAGCAAGCTTCAGTGTGAAACAACTTGTCATGATTCCAGTTTCAGATTTATTTAGCGTCTCTGGGCATATCTGTTGGCAAAACTGTGCAAAGTGTTGCTGTAGTTCACAGTAGATGAGTCCTGTGCAATAATTCACCAGTTCTGGATTCTGAGCTTTACATGCTACTTGTCACTTCCTCTGCTGTGTGGACTCACTGCATGAGTCAGAGAACTTTAGCACACAGGCTTGGTTTGTGGCTTGCCTATATGACATATTGGCCATTCTTTGTGCCAGTTTGTGTCTTGGAAGAGGGAGAATGTCTTGAAGAATTGTACCCTCTCATGTGTTTCACAAGCCAAAAAATATTCATCACGATGCTCAGTGCTCACATCAATATGAAGAGCAAAAACATCTGTTTCCCCTCTGCCATTGTTCTTGCCTCGAACCTTTTCTTCATTGTGTAGCTGGAGAATGGTGTGGCTTTGAGTTTGCCTTGGTTTCCTCACATGTAAAAGTCGCCATATTGATTGTGGCTGGTAAAATTAATCTCTCCAGTTGTGAGGTTTCTGGGCCTGTCTGTGGTAATTTACCTCAACTTTTATAACTTCTTGGAGCATGGACTGACATGGCTCCCACAAATTGCACTTGTTAACCTTTCTAATACTGGAAAAATGACCTTGGCTTTTGTTTGATCCTTGTGACCACTTTCCTTTTGTCTGAGCTCATTAAACTTCATGCTTTCACTAGATAACACTGTGTGACATTACGGATTTTGGCCTTTCTCTGTTGACAAATGCTGGCAAAGCCATACTCCAAGCCAACCTTGCTATATTTGCAAACACCTATCTTGCATTCTTGTTTGTTGTTCATAACTGGATTCACTGCTGGAGGCTGAAGCAGATACTCTGCATACAAATGAGTCTGCTGTGTTTATCACAGATAAAGAAGAGGAACTCACTGTCCAGGCCACACAGGAAGGCCCTGAGTGGTGATGCTAGGATGGCATGTGGACAATGACTTAGGATGATTCTATATGCTTGAGTGCCAACAGGGTACTCAGGATGGCATAAACAAAGCTTCAGGCCCTGCCTTAGGACTCTATTTGGCTTATAAGTGTCCTTATCTAAGAAAAGGCTAGAAAAGCTTCTACCAGCTCAAGCAGAGAGGATGTTCTGTTGATAAGACTGTAGCCTACAGATAAGGATCTTCTGGATTCAAGTTTCAGCTGGATGATGCACATGGCAAAGTGGTGTCTGAAGTGTCATCTTGTGCCCTGCTTCACAAATGGCAGTCTCTACGCAGCATGACCTCACACATACCATACATGTGTGGAGGCTCCTATTTTGTAGGTCAAAATGGTTGCCTCATGATCTTGGAAGGAGATGGGCAATACAGGCAGTCCCCGAGTTACGTGGATCCGACTTATGTCGGATCCGCAGTTACGAATGGTGCTTTTCTCGCCCTGGAGGACGCAAGCGGCGGGACGCCCAGATGTGCCGCGGTCCCGCCGCCTGCGTCCTCCGGGGCGAGAAAAGCTGCTCCGCATCTCCCTGGTCTGCTGGGGGGGAGCCCCCCCCCCCCCCCCAGCAGACCAGGGAGACGCGGAGCAAAGCCACGGAGCACGCGGGCAGCGGGACAGCCCAGACACGCCGCGGCTGTCCCGCTGCCGGCGTCCTCCGAGGCTTTGCTCCCCCCAGCAGACCAGGGAGACGTGGAGCAAAGCCGTGAAAGATGCGGGCGGGACTGCGGTGCGTCTCAGCGGTCCTGCCACCCGCGTCTCCCTGGTCTGCTGGGGGGGGGGGTGGTGCAGCTAGTGCGCCTCTTCCCTCCCCCCCCCCGCCCCCAGCAGACCAGGCTTTTCTCGCCGACAACGCCTGGGGTAGAGCAGCTGGGGCGCTGCCGGGTTGGTCCCACAGCACTGCTCCTCGGAGCTTCTGGACCAACCTGGCAGCACCCCAGCTGCTCTGCCCCAGGCGTCCCCAAGTCAGCCGCTGCTGAAACTGACCAGTGGCTGACTACAGGAAGCCCGAGGCAGAGTTGCTCTGCCCCGGGCTTCCTGGAATCAGCCGCTGATCAGTTTCAGCAGCAGCTGACTTGGGGACACCTGGGGTAGAGCAGCTGGGGTGCTGCCGGGTTGGTCCCCGCAGCGCTGAAGTGCGGTGCTGCGGGGAACCTACCTGGCAGCGCCGCAGCTGCTCTGTCCCGGGAGTCCAAATTCAGCCGCTGTTGAAACTGATCAGCGGCTGATTCCAGGAAGCCCAGGGCAGAGCACCTCTGCCTCGGGCTTCCTGTAGTCAGCCGCTGGTCAGTTTCAGCAGCGGCTGAATCTGGACGCCAGTTCCGATTACATACAAATTCAACTTAAGAACAAACTACAGTCCCTATCTTGTACATAACCCAGGGACTGCCTGTAATTTTTTGGTGAGGTGCCACTCCAAGATTTTGGAAAGTGGTCAAAGGCCGCATTTTTCTGTGCAAGGTCTAGGATGGAGGTTGGGCATAGAAGGACACAGGAGGTAAGGGACTGGGGTGCAGGAGACGATGTGAGGTCTGAGAGGGAGGTTGGGCAAGGAAGAGGGTTGTGACCTGGGTCAGGAGATTAGGGTGTAGGGTCAGGGAAGGGATATGGGTGCAGGAAAGGATTTTGACCTGGGGGAGGGACACAAGGAGAGGGTAAAAAGTCTGGGAGGTAGCTGTGACCTGGGAGAAGGGGAAAAGGGGATGCAGACTGTAGAGGGTTTGGGTGGTAACTTGGGGCAGGGGAACGGGCGCAGGGTCTGAGAGGGTGTTTGGGTGCAAGAGAAGATTCTGGCCTGGGGGAGGGGTTATGGGGAGGGAGCTGTGACCTTGAGCAGGGAGTTGGGATGCCAGAGGCAGGCTCTGGCTGGGAGGTGCTTACCTAAGCCAGCAGCCCTGCAGCACCCCAAGGCAGGCTGGGCTTGCTGCCTACTGGAGCCCTGCTTGAAACTGCAGGCTGCTCCCTCCATGTGGCTCTCAACTACCTGAGGGGAAAGAGATTTGCACTGCTCCCATCTCCCAGGCCAGTCTCTCAGCTCCTATTGGCTGGTTGTTTTTAGCCAATAGCAGCTAAGAGATTGGCTGGGATCAGTTCCTGTTGGCTGGTTGTTTCTGGCCAATAAGAGCTGAGGATTGGGATGGGGGTGGGGAGATTGCACGAAGCTTTCCCCTCCCTGCAGAGCAGAAAGCTGCCATGGACTGCACTTTAATCTGCGCAGCTGTATACCTGAGGGCTCCAACAGGGTGGTCTGTGGGTGGGATCTGGCCCCCAGGCCATATTTTGTCCAGCCCTGACCTTAGAGCAGGTCTAGATGTGTTCAGGAGCAGACAGCATCACCTCATGGGCTGAATCTGTCCTGTTGAACCCATGACCCCATTTACCAAAGGCATGACCCCGTTTGGGTATTACAGGTTGCAGCCTGTAATATAGGGGACACTATAAAGCAGGTCAAGAAAGGAAAAAATAAAAAAAACAATAGAGGAGGAGGAGAAGAGGAGCATTTCTAGAACTGCATGAAATAGAGGAGGAGGAGAAGAGAATTTCTAGAACTGCATGATATTCTGATATTAAATGTCTAGTGTTTACAGCAATGAGAGTACTCTACAAATATTTAATTCAGTTTTAAATTGTTTTATTTCATTGTTAAAAATATATATGTGGTATTGATCTCACTCAGTATTTTATTGTATTATAACTATGGGAAGGTCATTCTAATTTACTTTCCATATAGCAGCACTGGTGGCAGTTTGCAGCATGCTCACCATCATGCACTCTGTTCCATGACTGTCACTTAGAAACAATGCCATTGGTATGGGTGATATTCAGACACATCCACGTGCAGTGGGAGGTTGGCTTGTGTTGTGTATTTTGTGGTTCGGACAGTGGACATTTATGATCATTCTTAGGACCATGTATGTAGCAAAAATATGTGTGCTTTACTTCCAGAATAAGTATTAATTTTGTGTATTGTAATGTTTCTTTCCTTAGGTAAAAGAATATCCTGGAATAAAAATATTTCAGGCCAATGCCTCCCTCTATTTTGCCAATAGTGAATTGTATGCAAATGCGCTGAAGAAAAAGGTGAATAAAACCAATTCCTTAATATCCTCTCCCCTCTTGAAATAGTGAACTGGTCTCCAAAAAGCTTTAAGATTAAGCTTTTTGTGCATCAACTTTCAGCTCTATTGGTAAAGCCTATTTGCTCGCTATAGGAATATTTTCTAGAGGGTGAATGTGAAATTCACTTGTGGTTTGATTCTTTGACACATACTGGTTACTTTACCCACCACCAGAATGCCTTCCTGTTTGAAAAGGAGGGGTTTAGACCCAATAACGTACCTGTTTAGGGAACAAGACTGCATCATCAGGGAATGACACACATACTAATATCTTAAACATTTTTCTGTAGCTACCAAGATGAATCTTGTACAGTTGAGGTGGGTGGTGCTTGTTTTCCCAAAACAAATGGCACTGACGATTTATATCTGACAGCATTACCCCCTATAAATCTCACACTCAATCAGTGTTCTGTTGAAAATTGTCACTCACTGTCTTGATTTAGAAAAGGATGATTCCAAAGATTTTCTCTTTTTGTATATTTTCCCTTTAAGGAAAGCTGTATAATGTAATCTTATAATATATTAAGGTGAATGAATTTGACTTTCAATAAGTAGCATGATGGTCCCAACAAGTTGAACTTTCTTTGATGCATTTCCTTGTCTGGTAGACTGGAGTTGATCCATGTGCTATATTGGCAGCAAAAAAACAAGCCAAGAAAAGGCATGCCAAGGAACTGAAGCAGACAAATGAACACAGAAAGAAAGCCGTTTTGAAGCTTGTGAGTGCCACAGTAACTATTTGTATTTTTTTTTTTGTCTATCAGCTTAACTTATTGTATGAGTTCTTCATGCACCATTCTTACAAGGTTAGTTGAAGCAGGAAGGCTTAGCTATGATGTGCAGCGCAGATGGTTGGTTGGTTGAAAAAACTACGTCCAAATAAGGGAGTCATGCAGAAGAATTGTTTTTAAAGAATTCTCTGAAATGGGGCTGCTTTTATGATCTAGGAACAGAGGCACTGCCATGCCGGATCAAACTTTAGATCCCTCTAGACTGGTATCCTGATTGACAATGGCCCGAGGCTTCACAGAAAGGTGTTGAAATTTCACAGTAGGCATATTTGGGGTTATCTGAGCTAGTGTGGGCTAATCTGAAATTAACTCAAAGTAATAACCAGTTAAATATAAATATTTCCGATTCTGTCCTCAAGAACAACATATTGACTTTAAGGAAAAGGAAGGGTTGTGGAAAAGCAGTTGTGCCAACAAGGATGGTCTAAAACTTGTTCACATTGATGAACCCTGGAAGCTGTTAGATGCTCAGTGGTTTTGAAAATCAGGCAGGTGCCTAAATAGGGGATCAAGAACCTAATTTTAGGTTCTTTATTTTTCAAGATTTTGGCCCTTGCAATTTGTATTCATGAATATATATGATGTAGCAGAATATGCTGCTCATAGCACTGCTGGGCCAGTGTGGTTATTTCTATAGCTGGAGAGATGGGAAAATGCTGATGGAAGGTTATGAATGAAAACTAATTCACTCCAAGGTCATGTCTGAGATCTGTTTGAATTTGCTACATACAATTGGCGTATGTAAAGAAGGTGGTGGATGGGGGAAGAGGGCTAGATCTAAGTTCTGGTATAAATCCTGTGAACAAGAAAATGTGGGGGTGTGCGACAGTGGTATAAAGCCATAGATAATTAGAGAGCCTGAAGGAAGCTTGTGGAAAAATCAATATTGCAAATGTATCTGCTTGTCATTAAGATGTTGAGTTTTTCTCTCTCTCATAGACTAATGACATGGAAACAAGCGTAAAGCACGAGGTTCTAAATGATGAACTACCCCTAAATGGAAAATCTGCTGATGCTAATGCACAAGGCACATCTCCTGATGAACTAGAACACTTTATGGAGCCCATGACAAATGTTCACTGTATAATTTTGGACTTTACACCAGTGAACTTTGTAGATTCAGTTGGAGCAAAAAAGTTAAAATCAGTAAGTGGCATCTTTCATGTTCTCTCCACCAAAATACTTTTTTTTTTTTTTTTTTTTTTTTTCAGGGCACTAAGAGGGCCAAATAAGATGATCTTGCATTAACTCTAATTACTTTAGGTTTTAGAATCAAAGTTAAGTTTTTGCTGATCTTCTGGGGAATGTGTAAATATCTTGTGCTACTCAGGTCAAGTTAAACTACAAAGTGTGTGTGTGTGTGTGTGTGTGTGTGTGTGTGTGCGCGTGCGCGCACACTGTAAGGAGCAGAAGGTAATTCTGTGCAAGAGCTATTTTAATAGGGAAATAACTTAAACAACTGAACCCCTCCTTTTAAAAATACATTTTGTGGTTGGTCTTATACCAATGGAATTGTGATATGTACAAAGGGTATTTCTAAAGAGTAAACCTCCATTTATACTTCTGCAGGTTATAAAAGAATATGAAGAAGTTGGTGTGTGTCTTTGTATAGCTGGCTGTAGTGGTAAGTTACAGAGTTTGGAGGGGTTGGCATTTATTGAGCTCAGAGGGCGCGCCTGTCAGTGCTGTACTCCTCCTCCTCCCCCCAAGAAGGGAAGCTGCCAGGACTCCCTCACCCTCCTTTTGTGTGGATGGTATGGAAATGCAATTTAAGTTATGTCATGTCAACTCTACCTACGTAATTAACATAGTTGGAGTTGCATATCTTAATTCAACCTTCTGCTGTAATGTAGATCGGACCTAGCTCATTCTGTTATAGTTAGTGAGAGGAGAACTGGGTGCAATAATGTTTCTAATTTCTGACATTTGGAAGTTTATCATTTCTCCCAGAGACTGATTATCACTATATTAGGATTGGATGAGGATGTGTCAGCATACACACAATAGATGGATATAGGTATATCTCAGAACTGGAAGGGACCTTGAGAGGTCACGGAGTCCAGTCCCCTGCCCTCATGGCAGGACCCAAGTAGCCATCCCTGACAGATCCCTAAATGGCCTGCTTGAGGACTGAACACACAACCCTGGGGTTAGCATGCCAATGCTCAAACATTTTGCCCCTTTTGCAGATGGGAAAACTGAGGCACAGAAAGGTTTAAACTGAGTTGCACAAGGACTTTGCCAGAGCTGGAACCAGATGCCAGGGCCAGTGACTTATCAATTAGACTGCACTGCTTCCAGATCCAAACAGCATGCCAAACCACTGAGCTATCCTTTAATACATCTTTAATTAGAAATCTACTCAGCTGTACATTTTAAATCTTGTGTATTTTACCTGTAGTATGTGGCTTGCATTTGTCTCAAACCTTTTTTTGAACAAAAAAACTTGAGGCTGGGAAAGCTGCAAGCTATCTTCCTTTCTCTTAGTTAATCTAAATAATACAAGGTGTGAGAGAGAGGTATTCCCTGGTTACAGTTTATGTATTTGTTTTACAGGCCCTGTTGTGGATGACCTAACACGACTCAATTTTTTTGAAAAATCTACCAGAAACTTGCTGTTTCACACCGTTCATGATGCTGTTCTCTCCTGCCAGCTGAAGATTGTGTCTGTTCCACAGACTGCCTCAGATATCTGTTAGTTCTTCAGAGTCACACATGAAGAACTGAAATCTCATAATTCCTGAGAAAGGGACACTCTTCCACCACTTAATTTGCACAGTATAAACGGAGCCTAAGACTATTCGTGTCTACGGATATAGAGGCAGGGTAGTTTATTTGCTACAGGAATAATGGGACAGTTTGCTGCCTTAAGGAAGAGCACAGTTCAAGTATTATCTGAATCCAGGTGTAATTTAAGACAACATGCAATTTTCTTTGAAAATAATGTTTTTTACAGTGGACAGGCTAGTAGAGCATCCTGGTGGGGATGGGGGTTAAGCTTAAATACATGGCATTGGAGAATATTGCACTAAGCTGTATATTAGTTCACTTTGGATAAAATATTGAAACACTTGGAGTGCAGTAAATGGGCAAATTGAGGTCACATAGTTTACAGCAAAGTGCGAACTTGCAGAAAATACCTTTTCTGCAATTGCCAATGCAATGAAGTATACCAACCATTGTCTTAAATGGTTTTCTTATATTCAAAAACTGCCACCAGTTTTGTACATAGAATAGATTCTTGTTCAAAACAACGCCTCTCATAGCTGGATTTCTGACATTTCATCTTGGTATCACTAACTGCTGTTTTCTTAAGCTGGATGGTAGACTGTTCCTATTTTTATATTTAACCTCTCAACATTCTCCTCATTTTGGTTGAATTTCAAACAAATATACTTGTACATTATTCCTACTACACAATTCTAGTGCTACAGTTGAGTCATACCTATTAGAAAATAGCAAAGAATTACCAAGAAGTAAATGGTTGAGAATAATCTTGGTTAAATGGGGTGTGACTTCTACAGTCTCTTTTTAAATTTCTACAGGCAAATAGGCAAGGCCTAAAATAAAATTAGATGTAGATGATTGAATAGGTCTCTTCCATGCCATAGTGCTGCCAGTCCCTGAGCATGCTTTTAAATGCTTTGCAATAGCAAGTTTTCATTGATTTAAGTATACAAAACTTAAAGCATTTGAACTTCTTCAAATTTAAATATTCTCTGATGCTGTCAGAGCTCTGTCCTTGCTTAAAGTGGAACTCCTATTCTCTTTACAATTTTCACTTCAGCTACTGCAATTAAAATGAAACCTAGTAGAAAGTTTTAACCCAGGTAGTTACAGTCCATTTTTTTCAGTTAGCATTAATTGAAGGGTCATTTTATGATTATCAAAGGTTCTGGGCTGTTGGTCATACTGCTCAGGGTAGAAGAGGAGGTTAAAGCCTTGCCTTTAATCCATTAGCAGTCCAGATAGGCAGAGATGGCATCAGCAAGGAAACCATGACTGGAATTAAAAAGGATTAAGTGAATGTACTTAATGTATCACAGGAACATTTTTATTCTAGTGCCAAGGTAAATTTTGTGATAATCTAGATTAACAGTCCTTTTGTATCAACATGCAGTATATTTTTTAGCTGTACAGTTTTTTAGTTAATGTCAAAATGTTCTGTCTTCAACTTCCTAAATAAAGAGGGGTTCAACTGACTGGTTTTTTTTTTAAATCCTGAAGCACTGCTTTAGGAAATGAAATTCTTTAATGTATGAGCTAATGCCCATGGTTTTCAAAAGTGACTCATGACATTTGACAATGGAAGATCAGTTATCTTTAACAAGTATCAATTTGGGTGCTCAGAGCTCTAATTACTTTGGAAAATCTGGACCAGAATTTTAAGAAGCTATAAAGTTTAGCTCCACCTTTTTTTGAAAGGATAAGAGATTGCAGGAGATACATAACCTAAAATATGTCCCAAATAAAACTGATAGAAAAGGATACTAACTCTGCTTGCTTTTGTCTGTCTGGTTACTGTGGTTGCTGCTGTGACTGTGATGCTGCTTTCTCTTAGACACAAGGGCTGTGTCTACGCTGGCAAGTTATTCTGGAAAATCAGCCGCTTTTCTGGAAAAACTTGCCAGCTGTCTACACTGGCCGCTTGAATTTCCAGAAAAGCACTGATCTAATGTAAAATCATCAGTGCTTTTCCAGAAAAACTATGCCGCTCCTGTTCGGGCAAAAGTCTTTTTCTGGAAAAGGGACAGTGTAGACAGCACAGTAGTGTTTTCTGTGTTACTATCATCTGCAAAAAAGCCCCAATCGTCGTTTTTGGAATCGGGGCTTTTTTGCAGAAAAGCACGTCTAGATTGGCCATGGATGCTTTTATGGAAAAGCATCCTACCACTCTAGCTGTGCTTTTCCGAAAATGCTTTTAACGAAAAACTTTTCTGTTAAAAGCATTTCTGGAAAATCATGCCTGTGTAGATGTAGCTAAGCAGCAGTTAGAAAATGCTGTGTCTGAGGTTGACTTGGTTGTAGCCTCAGCATTGGAGCAATTCAAACAGAGCACAGGCTTATTAACCCCACCAAGATGAGCCAAACTTCTAGTTGCCTCATTGGTCACAAGCAGTACTCACACTTCTTTATTCTTTCCACCCTTCTTTGTCAGTACTTTTTCAACTCACTAAATATTAGAACAAGGCATAAAGAGTCATTTAAGTAAGAAGCTCCCTGACTGCGTTTGGAAGGCAGCACTGCTTCCAGTACAGAGAAGGGTAGTAGTACCATGCTGTCCCTCCCTTATTACAGTTATGGCTTCAAAGCTGAGTACCCAGTCAACACATACTCACTGCTCTGCCTTTTCATGCCTCCTTCTCCACAATTGAGAACCTCTGTTTCAAATAACACAGGCTTGCTAGCTCCCTCTGCAAGGTGCTTATTCATGAGGCAAAAGGGGAGGGACAGGAAAGAAAAAAAGGCAGAGAAGCAGCTCATATGGAGCATGACGGCAAGAACTAAAAGGTCCCAACCAGAGCCAGTGGAGGTGATGATGGCATCTGGGCCCTCACTTTGTCAAGAACAGCTCAGAATAAGGATGTAGCAGCACAGCCTCAGGTCCCAGACCATGATGAAACATTCAGTCTTCCCCCCCCCCCCCAACTTTATCCCATTAACTAAGAATGCCAAAAGTGTGATGGGCAAAGTAATCCATCCCTTCATTTTGCTCACTGACTTCCAGTCACACAGTCTTTTTTGGTTTCCAGGCATGCTCTTCTTGATCCTTAAATTAAAGCAAGAGGCTTTTTTTGCTTGGACTAATTCTGTCTCCCTTTAACTGTGAATGTTGGTGGGAAAGGCACTAAACACATTTTACAAAGCTTTATCCACCTTTCAACAACTGAGTTTATAATTCAGCTGCTAGAGCACAAGTGCTGCAGCAGCAGTATTAGAACTTAGGAATAAGTGCAGGCTTGCAATGCTCTTCCACTATCTTTGAAGCAGCCTCTTGAACAACTTTGCTCCAAGCAGACGAGTTTTAGGTTTTTCCTTTAAAAATCCAGCTGTTGAGAGGAAGCCTCAGACTAGTATTCTTTAGCAATCAAAACAAACTCCTGGGAGTGGAGTTAATTTAACTAGCCTACTCCAGTCTCTGCCAGCAACCAGGAACTGGAAGGCAGAAAGTGGAAAACAATAAGAAGTCAGTTTAAGACTAAACTTACACTTAGCAAGTTTTATGATAAAAATAGAAAGGAACAGACCAAAGGTGTCTAAGATTTGTTGGGTTTAAAAAAAAATTAAAAATTGATTTTTTTCTCTTTAGTACAATACCACCATGCTGTACTTGAGCACTGAAAATCAACTAGAAACAGACTCATTGATTTTCATTAGCCAAGCTAAACACAGTCTTAAACCAAAACCAGAGAAAAGTAAAGTTTTCACTTTTAATAGTAATCTAGCACTATACTGTACCTTCCTTGCTATGTGGTTTTTAAATTATAAGGACAAGGTTTTATTTTTTTGTGTAGCACTTAGCCTGCTAGGGGCACCCTCAGAAATCAAGAATTTGACAGTTAAAACAGTGTATTCAACTTAATCTGATTGGTTTCACCCTTAAGCTTTTAGGGTGTCTTCTATGACTTCCTAGTACATCAATTATTTAAAAAGAAAAAAAAAAACTACAAGCTTATAATTTGGAATGAAATATTTTATTTCTAGACTCTGCATGAGATTAGACAGCAAACACATCCTAGCAGTTACTCAGACTTTGTTAATCTTTCTGAAACACAATCAGAACATATTTTTCTTCAATTTTAAGTAGTTAGTTGTAGGTCATATATCTAGGTGTAGCACTGAATTTTGCATATGACTTAATGACTTTGTTCACAGCTTCTAAGAAGTCCTTCTCTGTAGCAATTTTTCGACGTGCTCTGATGGCAAACATGCCTGCCTCTGTGCAGACGCTGCGAATTTCAGCACCTTTCAAAGAAACAGACGATGGATTTTAACACTAGCACACTGAGCACTTTACACAAAACAGAATCAGCGTGTAACTCATAGAATTCATCTTACCTGTGCTATTAGGACACAGTCGAGCCAGCAACTCAAATCTTATATCTCTTTCAACACTCATTGAACGAGCATGAATTTTGAATATGTGAGTTCTTCCCTGAAAACAGAAATTCAATGGTGTGGGTGAAAAAAAGAATATGCTGGGAGACAGGAAGCAAAACAGAATGTTCAGCCAGTGCCTGGTTGAACACAACTTCAGATAGGGAGACAGTCTTTGTTTCATACTCCACCTACTGCTACAAAGCCAGAATACTTGTTGTATGATGTACAGTAAAGATACTAATTAAAGGTGCTTGAAAATAAGTCACAAGAGACCTTCTCTCTCCTTGTAATGTAAATCAAGAGGAGGGACGGGGCTACAACTTAGAATCTATTTCCTGACTTGGTCCAACAGAGTCTGGATTTGTCAATTTGGGAAGTGCATTGCACAGCATTGTTACTTTCTAGGGCTGTGGAGATGGGACTCTTACATAGTGTAGGTGGAGGGCTTTTTTTTTTGCACATTTGATCCAATGAAGATCAAGTGTATCGCTCTTAAAAGGTGAGATTGTTACCTCTCTAAACTACAGAAGACTATTAAAGTCTGAAACCACTACTGCTCTCTCACTTTGCTTAGCACTGAAAACAAGCAGTTCTAACCTCAAGATCAGGTAAGCTAAATTCAATCTTCCTGTCCAGTCTCCCAGGCCTCATCAGTGCTGGATCCAATGTATCAGGTCTGTTTGTTGCCATCAGCACTTTAATATTGCCTCTCGGATCAAATCCATCCAGCTGGTTGATCAGCTCCAGCATAGTACGCTGCACTTCATTGTCTCCTCCAGCCCCATCATCAAAACGAGCACCTGCAGACAGCAGACAATTACACATCAAGTTGTAGAAAATGCACTTTTATAGTGAGGATAAATCCCATTGCATTTACAAACAAATGAAGGACATAACAACAACAGTCACAGCTGAATGTATATTCATGACAATTACCAAAATATGTATCCTTGCTTATTTGGAATGCATCATCTTCAGATAAGTGAAGTAGGCAAAATATTTTTATCTCTTGTTTGAGAAAGATGGATATTGCTCTCCTCAGTGAGGAGCACACCAACATTCCTTAGGTTTACAAAATCCATTTAACCTTCCTCAAAACAAAATACTTTGGCATCATTAAAGAACTGAAGGTCAGCTTTTGTGAACCTCACTCAAGCATACAAACAAATGAGATTGGTAAGGAAGACAGGTTTCAGAAGAAGTGTGAAGAAATGCTAAGTTTACATTCAGTTTAATTTCTGTTAAATTAAACTTAAGACCGGAGATCTTACAAATATGATATGAGCAAGTTGCTAAATAGTTTAATTCCTAAACATTTTTAAAAAATGTTTATTTCTATAATCAAAATACAAAGTAAGGATTTGCATTTGGGATTAGAGTTAATATCTTATTAACTATTTCTTGATAGTTTCCTCTGCAGTAAATATAGCAAAACTGAGTTTGGAGTAACAGTTTTCTCAAGTTTACACAGCTGTAATAATTTAAGGAATGAAAACATCTTGATAGCTACAAAGTACAGTGTGAAGAGAGAGAATTATAAAATCAAGGAATTGTCTTGTTATAGTTTTAAAAGTTTGCCACCAAAAATAAGCTATGATTGCTGGAAGCTTACCTCCAATGGCATCAATTTCATCAAAAAATATAAGACATGCTTTCTTAGTTCTGGCCATTTCAAAGAGTTCACGAACCATTCGAGCTCCCTAATAGAAAGGATAAGATTTTGTTATAGACCAGCTTTTAAAATTTTAAAGCAAATTCACACTTTCCCAGTGATGATCATGACATGAGTTTCTAATTATAAAAAAAAATTTGACTTTTTGATTCACACAACTCTGGCAGGCTTGAGAGCCCCTGAAGGTACTGTGTCTTGGGCTCACACCCAAACACCAATATTTAACAAGCAAAGTTATTACCAATTTTTTTTTAAAAGTTCTTAGAAGTTTAGTATTTGTGGAAGCTTCCAAAGCAACTGCCCAGTAAAATGATGAACTTCAACCAGCAGTCATACAAGCTGTCAAAAATGTTTCACTTCCACAGTGCTTTTCACTCTCAGATCTCAAAGCGCTTTGCAAAGGTGGTCAGTATCATTATGCTAATTTTACCAATGGGGAAGTGGAGGCACACAGAGATGAAGTGACTTGCCCAAGGTTACCCAGCAATGGAGCTAGCCTCTCTTAGCTGCTACTGTGATAATTTTAAAGGTACAGTAATCAAGATGTGGAGAAATAGCTGAAATGGAACCCAGATCCCTTCATAGCCACCCCAGTGCTCTGTTGACTGCACCACATACTACTCGATCCTAAACTGCAGAGCCCACTGCTATGAGTGGGTCAGGTAGCTCAAATTTTAGATCTAGCCTCTCCTACCTGCTACTATGGCCTAGCTATCATGGTTGGTTGTGGTATGCACATTATTATACCAGGAATTGAACAGAGACCATCACCCGTATTCTTTGATAAGATAACGAGCCTTGTGGATAAGGGAGAAGCGGTGGATGTCATATACCTAGACTTTAGTAAGGCATTTGATACGGTCTCGCATGATATTCTTATTGATAAACTAGGCAAATATAACTTAGATAGGGCCACGATAAGGTGGGTGCATAATTGGCTGGATAACCGTAGTCAGAGAGTTGTTGTTAACGGTTCTAAATCCTGCTGGAAAGGGATAACAAGTGGAGTTCCTCAAGGGTCTGTTTTGGGACCCGTACTGTTCAATATCTTCATCAATGATGTAGATATTGGGATAGAGAGTACGCTTATTAAGTTTGCAGATGATACCAAACTGGGTGGGGTTGCGACTTCTTTGGAGGATAGGGACATAATTCAAAATGACCTTAGCAAGTTAGAGAAATGGTCAGAGGTAAACAGGATGAGGTTTAATAAAGAGAAATGCAAAGTGCTCCACTTAGGAAGGAACAATCAGTTCCATACATACAAGATGGGAAGCGACTGTCTAGGAAGGAGCATGGCAGAAAGGGATCTAGGGGTCATAGTGGACCACAAGTTGAATATGAGTCAACAGTGTGATGCTGTTGCAAAAAAAGCAAATATGATTCTAGGTTGTATCAACAGGTGTGTTGTAAGCAAAACTCGTGAAGTCATTCTGCCGCTCTACTCTGCACTAGTTAGGCCTCAGTTGGAGTACTGTGTCCAGTTCTGGGCGCCACATTTCAAGAAAGATATGGAGAAATTGGAAAGGGTACAGAGAAGAGCGACAAGAATGATTAAAGGTCTAGAGAGCATGACCTATGAAGCCAGGCTTCATGAACTGGGCTTGTTTAGTTTGGAAAAAAGAAGATTAAGGGGGGAAATGATAGCGGTTTTCAAATATCTAAAAGGGTGTCACAAGGAGGAAGGAGAAAATTTGTTCCTCTTGGTGTCTGAGGACAGGACAAGGAGTAATGGGCTTAAAGTGCAGCAAGGGAGGTTTAGATTGGACATTAGGAAAAAATTCCTAACTGTCAGGGTGGTCAAATATTGGAATAAATTGCCAAGGGAGGTGGTGGAATCTCCCTCTCTGGAGATATTTAAGAACAGGTTAGATAGACATCTGTCAGGGATGGTGTAGGTGGAGCTTGGTCCTGCCTTGAGGGCGGGGGGCTGGACTCGATGACCTCTTGAGGTCCCTTCCAGTCCTATTATTCTATGATTCTATGACCTCTTCCATACAGGCACTGACCAACTTTTGACCTTCAACATGAGCTAGGGGCAAAAGGTATCATATCACATACCATCACCAAACCTCTCAGTTATCTTGTTCCCCTTGGAAGTGGTATGCACCTACTTTACCCCATATTGTCTGCAAGTGGTATGCACCTACTTTACCCCATATTGCCATAAACTGGTGCAGAGTCTACGTATGCAGCAGCAACCTGGTCATATGTCAAGACCTCAAAAATCAAAGCTACAGCTGTCACCAATGTTAAGGTTATAACATTCAGATGAACTATATGAGGCCACAACAGATGTGTCATTTCTGTGAGAAGTTAAAGATAATTTGGGGTGGGATTTTTTAAATAATTTAGCGATGACCTAATGCCAATGAATGCTTATGAATATTTCAATCATAGAGTAGTCAAGATATGGAGCTTTCACTCTTCTAGGATTTCACTGGTTTGTTTAATAGCTTTTGTTTCCCAAGCCTAAAAAACCTGGTACAGGTTGAACCTCTAATCCAACACCTTTGAGACCTGACCGGTGCCAAACCAGAAAATGTGCCAGACTATGGGAGGTCAATATTGTCTAGCAGCGTTATTAACACTTGCAAAGCTTACAAGGCTCTTAGAAGACATTTAAGGGTAACTTAGAGCTAACTATCAGCACAGAACACTGAGAGCCAGGACTGTTGGCTATAAACAAACTTTAAGGGACTGTGGGAACCTTGGCCACACCCATAGTAAGTGGACATCCAGCTATCTAAAATCCTGCCAGACCACAGATGTTATGAGGCCAGAGAGTGCCATACTAGAGGGGTTCAACTTGTACATTCAGCTGCAATGTCTATTAAAATGCTTGGCCTCCACCATTAGGAGTCTGCAGTGTGTTCTAGGGATGTAAAATCCTCTTTAATTGGTTAGCTAGTAAAATGTTAATTTTAACTCATTAACTGATTAAATGGGGAAGGGGGCAATGGTGCGCCCCTAGCCCCTGCAGATGGGCTGCAGCACCCTCCACCTGCTCTAGCCACTACCGGCTAAGCAGTTAACCATTAGAATTCCTAGCATGTTCCATCTTTTACACAGGATTTGTTATTACCTCTCCTACATATTTCTGCACCAATTCAGATCCAATCACTCTGATGAAGCAGGCATCAGTCCTGTTAGCAACAGCACGGGCACAAAGGGTTTTGCCTGTACCAGGAGGCCCAAAGAGAAGTACTCCTTTGGGGGGCTCAATCCCAAGATTAACAAACCGCTCAGGCTGTAAAGGAAGAAACAGAATGTTAGAAACTTTATGTGCAGATGGGTGGTGAATCAGATCAGCTTTGCTAATGAAATAAAAAAATAAGCCACTAAAAAACTGCTTTGCTAGGTTTGCTGCGATGTTTACATTCAAACATCTCAGTACTTGGAGAACCATGACGTGGAAAATCTTATCAAAACATTGAGCGACACACAATCTAAGAGTTACTTACATGAAGCAGGGGGGTTTCAACCACCTCTCTCAGCTTTTCAATCTGTTCTTTGCAACCACCAACATCACTGTAAGTGACATCAGGTTTTTCCTCCACCTGTGTAACAGATGCATACACATTTAAACAACTTTCCATTCCAAGTCTGTCTCCCTAGGTCTTTAGATAAGCAATAGCAGAATTCGGACAGATAAGTGGTAGACAAGTTGAAAAAAGCATATGCAGCAAAGGGAGTTCTTACCTGCATCATAGTAACTGTTGGATCAATCTTTGGAGGCAAGGGGATATGGATTTGATACTTGTTTCTGTCCACACTGATGGGAAGGACAAGGAGCATTATTTTCATTTTAACATTCCTCGCACTAATACAACAACTATAATTTTTTTTTAAAACCTTTTGTAATATGAAGGGGATAAAAATCTCTTTTCTCCAGCATGAGCTTGACCCCATCGCTAAGAACTACTGGTTAAAACCAAATCCTACTTCCACGGGAACTTCCCAAATTAAAAATAAAATTTATTCCAAAATGGAACCAAAAATGAAATGGAGATTCCTTATGGAAACAAATACCAAAGTCTGTTTTGAAAAAAGTAGAAATAGGCCTTTGGAAACATTTCCAAGACTCCTAAACTATCCAGAATCCCAGCAGACCACCAAGCGGGCAGCCTAGGCATCTATGGCTTCCAGACTGCTGAAAAGTCATGAGCCTGGAACTCCGGGTGCCAAGGAGCAGCCAGCCTGGGGTTCTCTGCTCTCCATCAGCCTACTGAAGTGCTGCCAAAGAGCTGGGTAGGCAAGCTGGCAGGAAGCCAAGATTTCTGAATCCTGCCTGCATGTGTCAGAATTTCATCCTGTGGCACATTATTTTGACAAATCAGCATTTTCCAGCAGAAGACCTCAGAAAGTTTCTGACTAGCTTTGCTCCTGTGTTACATTTCAGCCATATGAGATAACTTTTGATCAAACAATATGATTTTGATCAAACACAATATAACTTTTGATCAAACACTAAACTGATACTGTACCATGACATCTTACAGGAAAGGAAGCTTCTGCCTATAGTTAAACTTACTGGTCACAGAACTTATTGATGATAGAAGTTTATATCTTTACTTACCCAACTCTCATCCCCTCTTCAATGTCAGTAGGTGCTACCTGGTCACTGAGGTCCACCACAAATTTGGCAAATTGTTTTACATTGATAATGTACTTGGGATCTTCCGAATCTGCATTGATTATCTTTGTACACCTAGTAGAAGAGATAGTTAACTAATGCAGGCCACAAAACAGACAATTTAAGCTGCTTGTTAGTTTGTATTCTTAAGTGCCTGTATAAAATCATATAGGTAGTATGTTTGTAATGCTGCAACTCAATTCCATCACTATTCCAAATATGACATACTTCTCATATTTCACTAAGGTTAACAACTGAGCACTTAGATACCACAGTGAGCAGCACCTCAGAAATGTCTAAGGATCAAAGTTTTAACCAAGTGTCACATGGGAAGAAAACAGATGCTGCAAGCAGAATTGTAAATGTTATGGACTTTATAATACCGTATAGCTCTTATGACAGAATCCACAGAATATACACACCTGGCTACCTGCAGTGGCTGCTCACTTTGGAGAGTCTGCTTATCTGCAGCCAGATCCCAGAGGGCAGGAGGGGCCAGGCCTGTGTCTGACTCCTTGATCCCTACATAGAAGACAGCAAAGTTACAAATTCACTGATCACATCAATGATACTTCACACTCAGTTCTACCAACATTACCACCAGTCATATTAGAGTAAAAGGCATATGCTAAGATACAGATTTTATACATACTTCAGATGTGACCTGCAAAGGAAAAGCTGTTTGTTTCATGATATTCCAGAAACCAAGTCTAACAAGATTCCCCTCTACCTTTATATTTTTTTTAAAATTAGAAATTCAGGCCTTGTCTACCTTGTTCTTGCTTAGCAGACTCTTATGAAGAACTAGTAGGATGACAGTAAACATACTAGTGAAGTAAATCCTGATTTAGGGGGAAAGTGATTGTTATTCAAACTGTTTTAAACGTTGTAATTCAAGTATCTTACAAGTAAGTACTTGGAGGAAGAAACTTTAAGATTCAACATGCACGCTGTTGAATAAGAACTGAGAGCTAATGAACACTCATCTGAGCCTACCACCAAGTCCAGCATAACAACATGGAAAACAAAATTCATTATTACTGGTATTTTTAATGTTAAGAAGAGGGAATGTGTATTTTTAGTGACTTTTCTAGCATCTTTACACACCATAAAGCAGCAGAAGTGGGTATAAGTTTCCCACTCCCCCTTTGTAGACCACCTTTAAGAGTCTTAAAGCAGACTCTGAAGTTCAGATACAAAGTATCAGTGCTTTCTTCTTTTTTTTGTTTTTAAACAAAGTGCCAGTACTAGGGTTTAGTCAAACCAAAAAAAAAAAAGTCACAGTCCCTTTAATTGCTGCATGTCCCGAGTGGGCTTCCATCCAGCATGGCATGCGTGCTCGCTCCCAGGGCCAGCTGGGAGCTGTGCCAGAGGAAAGCAGTGAGTGCTCCCAAAAAAAAGGTGACGGTAGGCCATGCTGGTGTGTACCATCACAAAAAAAGCACTGCAAAGTATATATATGAAACAAACATAATATACAGTTTTAACAGTAATGAACACCTCGAACAAGAAACAGACTGATGCCTTTAGCATATTAGGGTATGTCTACACTAGCCCCCTAGTTCGAACTAGGGAGGCTAATGTAGGCATTCGAAGTTGCAAATCAAGCCCAGGATTTAAATATTACATGCTAGATTTGCATCTTCCCAGCCAGTCACCATTTTTTGAAATTTACAAGTCCGGACTAACTGCCCGCATCTATATGCCGCAGGGACCCAGTAGTTCGAATTAAAGCCCCTAGTTCGAACTACCTGTTAAACCTTCTTGCAGGAGGAACAACAGGTAGTTCGAACTAGGGCTTTAATTCGAACTACCGGGTCCCTGCCGCGTGTAGACACGGGCAGTTAGTCTGGACTTGTACATTTAAAAAAAAAAAAATGGCGACCGGCTGGGAAGGTGCAAATCAAGCACGTGAAATTTAAATCCTGGGCTTGATTTGCAACTTCGAACGCCTACATTAGCCTTCTTAGTTGGAACTAGGGGGCTAGTGTAGACATACACTTAGAAATCCATGATTCAGAATATTAGTTTTTGCTTTATAGAAGAAGTGGCTTACTGAAAGCGTAACATGCAGAGTTTAAGATCGGACAAGACCACTGAATCATCTACACTGGCATATGAGAGGCCAATAACACCACCTAGTATTCTCACACTCAGTCCAACAACCCATATTAGACCAATGCATTGCTGCTCACAGGAGACTAAACTAGTTGCAGAGGAAAACAATGTGATTTGTTTTATGAGACAGATGGACAAATTTATGAGTGATGTTATATGACATAATTAGTTGATATTAGTGGGCATGGCTCAACATTCTGTCCCACATACAGAGATTAGGACAGACTGAAGAGCACCAGTGTTTGAGTCCCTGCACTGACATAGAAATGATTACATGAGATATTCCGAAATAATCCTGGCAAGTGGCCTGCGTAAAGCACCTATGGTCAAAGTCAATCTGACCTGAGGAAACACGGCCCACAGTAGGACCTAATGCATGTGAGCATGAACAAGCCAGCCAATCAACTGAGAAAGAGAATGCTCACTGCTACCTCAGAGCCCTCTGCCGTCTGCCCATCCAATATCGCAATGCCAGGCCATCGCTGATGCTTTGGAAGATTAAAAACCAGGGCTGTCAATTAACACGTGTTAACACCTGCTATTAACACAGGGCAGAATTAACATGTTAATTTTTTAACGTGCGTTAATCACAGGGGTTTCCATGCAGTGCTGCCCCTTTGAAACGCCACAGCAGCATTTCAAAGGGGCAGTGCTGCACAGAGCCTGGGGACTCCACCTGATCCCAGGCTCCCACAGTGCTGCCCCTTTGAGATGCCACAGTGGCATTTCAAAGGAGCAGCACTGCACAGAGTCCAGGGTCAGCTGGAGTCTTATTGTTTAACAGCACAATTAATCGCAATTATTTTTTTTTGAAACTGCATAATTAATAGCGATTAATTTTTTAAATCACTTGACAGCCCTATTAAAAACCTTTCCAGAACACATTGGGAAGGGGAAGGGATTCCTTTCCAACCCTGGCCTGAGACTGGCTGAAACTATGATGCACACTTGATGCTGAAACTATGAGGACCATCTATTATATATTTCACAGAGTTCTGTGTCTGTGCGTAAGTGTGTGTTCAAGAACTCCTCAACAGTAAGCACTAGGACTACCAAATTCAGTATGCAGCTTCCTCTTCTCATAACTTAAACTAAGGGTTTCTTTGTGCCAGGAAAATGGGATGTGCTCGGAATGGGATTGCTTCTTATAAAGCTACTCAGAAAAGACAATCACCAGCCTGCCATGCCCCAGGCTCCCTTTAGGAAGGGAAGAGGGGGGCTGAAGCTCTCCTCCTCCCCCCAATTTGTACAGGGATGTTGCTGGCTATTCCTCTATGTCAGGGAGCCAGGGAAAAGGACAGTTACCTGCATTTCTCACTTTGGCTGGGGAGTCCAAGGGGCTGACAAACCAGGATCTGCACTAGCCTGGGGACATGCACCTCTCCCCCAGCTGTGCCCACGGGAGCTGCTGCAGCCATGTAAATGTGCTTTTCAGCTGGCCCAAGCTGTATCAGTGAGAAAGGGCTGGGGTAGTCCTCTCTCCTTGGGGCAGCCTGCCTTCCGAACCCCGAACCCTAGCACCATCTCAGAGCAATGATTTAAATGAAGAAAAACAAAAATTGAGTTAAGAACCTGAGCAACAGAGATCTTATTTTGTGTAATAGGGAGCCATCTGCTGACAAAAGCTTGCAACATATCTACTATATATTTGACACAGTAAAACAAAAATTGAGTTAAAGACTCAAACAACATAGGGTAAATCTTATAGTAAGATATAAACTGGAAATGAACCATAGGGATGTTGAGCCATGCCTACTATCATCACAACCAATCATGTCATACAATCACACTCATACATTTGTCCAGCTGTCTCTTAAAATGAATTCTTTGCCCCCCGCTACTTGTATTACGAGGCTGTTCCAAAAGTTTACCCCTCTGATGGTCAGAAACCTTCAGATTTCCAACCTGAAGTTGCTCATGGCCCATTCATACCTATTTTATCTTGCAGTTCTCCGCCCTTCCTGGTATTTACCCCAATGTATTTATAGAAAACAGTCATAGCCTTTGAGAGTCTGCGCAAGCCAAGCTCTTCTAGTCTGCTCTTGTATGGTAGGCCCTCCATTTCCCCATCAATCTACTAGCTATTCTCTGCACCTGTTCCAGTTTTAAATTCATCATTCTTGAACACAGAAGATCAGAACTATATGCAACATTCCAAATGAGGTCTTACCAGGGCTTTCTACAATGGCATTAATACTTCCCCCTCATGGAAATGCTTTGCCTAATCAAACTTCCTAGGACCACGTTTGCCTTTTTCACAGCTTCATCACAGTGGTGGCTCATAATCACCCTGTGATGAACCCCCACACCCAGGTCTCCCTCCTCTGCCTCCAGATTGCAGCAGAGATTCTTATTATTAAACTCTAAAAGCATGACTTTCTTTTTGACCTACAGAATTTCATCCCATTTCTCTGACTCTAATCTTCCAAGTCATCCAGATCTTCGTGTGTTATATTCCAATCCTCCTCTATATTGAATATTAAATAAGATTGGTCTCTAGACCGAGCCCTGACGAACCCCACTAATAACATAATGCCTATTCAACAACTCACCTTTTAGCACAACCTGCTGCCTATTCCCATCTAGCCAATTCTTTATCTACGTTATAATGTTGTATCGATCCCCTTCCTACAGTCATTTATCTAATAATTTCCATGTGGTTCTGTATCAAATGCACTTCCCTTATCTAAAGAAACTGGTTATTTTCTCAAAGAAGAAAATCAGTTTAGTCTGGCATGATCTACCTTTAGTAAAACCATATTACATTACCTCCTCTTTACCATTTGCCTCTATGAATTTAATTATTCTTTCCTTCACAATATGTTCTAAAACCTTGAATACTACTGAGGTCAGATTAACAGGTTTGTATTTCGAGGATCACTTTTTTCCCCCAATTTCTAAATATAGCTATGATGTTGGTTATTTACCTGTACTATCCCCACATAGAGATTTATTAAACATCCTTGCTACTTAATGGCAGTAACGTGTGCCACTTCTTTCAATATTCTGAGATGGAAATTGTCTGGTTCCCCTCAACTTCACCAAATTAAACTCTTTACATTCTTCTTTCACCTCACACGTGAAAGTGATCTTTTCTAGACATTCATTCCCACCAGCCATATTGCTTTCAGGGACAATTCATGTTATCATTGTTTTAGACAATCAAGGCAAAGTATTGAGTTAATTTTGGGGACATAAAAATTACCTTTAATCTCCTATCCTACAGTGCACAATGGCTCAATTTTATCCTTTCTTATTCTTTTTGTTTATACAAGTAAGAGAAGGTTTTTAAGTTATTTTTTAATTTGGTAAAAGCTAATTCAGCTTCACTTTTAGCAATTCTCACTTTATTCCTGCATTTACTAACCCCCAGGATGTAGCTTTCTTTGCTAATCAACCCTTTTTTCAATCCATACAAACTCTCTGCTTATTCATAATAATCTTTTTGAAGTGATTATTCATCCAGCTGGGTCTGAAATATTTCCATACACGTTTTTTCTCCCCTTTCTTATTTTAGCTGATCTGAGAAACCCCAAGCTTCTTCACATTTAAGTCCTTGAGAGCTCTTCAATCTGATGGCTATTTCCCTTAATTTACCAAAGTCTGCCCTTTTGAAATTAAAAATCATAGTTGTCTACCTGGGTTTGATTATCTTTCTATTACATTTTACTTTAGGAAAAGCACATACCAGTGAGTTCATTAATTTTCTTAAGTAGCTGCTGAATATCATCTTCTACCTGTTTAATCTGCCTTGAGTACGTGCTCTGGCCCTGGAACAGAAAGTGTGCACATTTCAACAACATAAGAAAAACATGTACACATATTTATATATAATAGATAGCTCTTAATGTCTGTTGATATAATCAATATAGTTATTTGTTAACCTTAGAGATTAAGTTGCCCTTGGTCTGTAGTTTTTTAAATCTGTATTTGGCTTGAAAAACAGAACATGATATTAAAATGCACAGTCAAATGGTCCATTGTAATACACAGGAGCAAAAATAGATGTAAATTATATTATTTATTCTCAGATTCAGGCCCATTTCAGGCGCACTAAGGCACATATACTTATCTAGAAGAGTAAAGGCCTCAACGTAAATGAAATTCAGGACACTCTTGGTCAGATATTTTAAAACAGCAATATAAGTAACTGCAAACTTAATTTATTTGGTTATAGTTCCTTCACAGACCAATAATATTCAAATCTGTAGAGGCTTTGTTGTTTTTGGGGCGGGGAGAGACTTCTTTAGGGGAAAGAAGTTGCAGAGAAGGAGAGAAGGCACAGACATGGAGTAAATTTTAAGGCAGAAGAGAGAAACAAATGTATTATTTCCAAATAAGATCAGTTTGGAAGACGCTATTTTGCCTTGATTCAGTCAATTAGATTTTCATGTTTTTCTTTAGCATTCTAGTTATGTAGGGTACTTACATAGGTTTTCAGCAAGGCAATATCACCTTCATCCAATGCTGAAACAAGACACACAAGAATTAGCTTTCAGTTGCAAGAACAAATTAAATGCATCTCATTTTGCTTCTAAAAGATGCAAATGCACACATCCACAGGACCCCTTTGATACTGAGAGGGAGAGCTGGTGTTATTTTATTTTTAAACACTAAACTAGAATATCTGGTTTTATTGCACAGTACTCAAGAACAAGGAGGAGTTAGACAAGTTCTCCAGCTTCATCCCAGCAAGTAAGACTTGAGTAGAAGTACTGCATTGTTATCTATTGTGCACCAACATATCCAACATGAAAGCAGTTTACCCAAGGGCTTAACAAGCTTAACAAGGGCCTGGAGAAAAGGGAGTATAATAAACAAATGGATCAAGTTCTGCTTCTTGATTATCCCAACAATTGTCCAAAATCCAGAGGTAATTTGTTCTAACGCTAAACACTCATAGGTACTTAGACTGTATATAACTCAATACATACTTGCACACCAAGCAATTAATTAACAGGATAAAGTTGTATTTCAGTGACGGAAAGAACAAGACCCTATTTCAAAATCAAGATGCTCCTGTACTGAAGTTATCAACAAAGAGCAAGAGTCATTACATGAATCTAATAATTTGATTGTGAGAGAGCAGAACATGACACAAAGGTTTTGCAAATAAGATACAGGAGTCTCCCAAAAGTGAGAATCCCTCAATTTATTCAGTGCTTGATGGCAAAGCGCATGCTGCATGAGTGCAGCCACAGACATGTTAGCTAGATGATGCTCACATTTCTGAGCAATCCCATTGCAAGACTGGCTGATGTTTACTCAGATAGTGCTGTTTCCATCAGTAGATCTCCAAGTGCTTCACAACTTTTATCCTCCCAACACTTCTGGAAGGTAGGGAAATGTTATTACCTCTGTTTTAAGGAAAGGAATGGAGGCCCAGAAACATTAAGGCTATGTCTAGACTGCATCCCCCTCTGTCGACAGAGGGGTGCAAATCAAGCACGTCGAAATTGCTAATGAAGCAGGGATTTAAATATCCCGCATAAATATGGCCACCGCTTTTTTTCAAAACAGAGCTTTTTCGAAAAAATGGCAGTCTAGATGCAGATCTGTCAAAAATAAAACCTTTTTTGACAGATCCTATATTCCTCAAAAAATGAGGTTTACAGGATCTGTCGAAAAAGGGTTTATTTTTGACAGATCCGCATCTAGACTTGTGCAGCCTTCCTGCTTCCCCCTCTTGCTGCTTCTGAGGCAGGGGTAGAAATGCAAAAAGTCAAGAAGATTAACTGATAAGCCTGGACTAGTTGACTACTCGTTTGCATCCCTACGTGAGACCCTACCTTCTCATGTCTACATAGCCAATTTTCAGCCCAAGCCTAGTGAATGCAAGGCCGCTAACCTGGGCCAGCCACTGTGTACTAGCAATGTTAAATTGCAGTTATCTGACTAATCGTGTAGTCGATACAATTGCATTGACTACACAGTTAGTTGATAAGGAGCACTCTGCAGAGCCACGGGGGTTGCTCCAGCAGTCAGCTCAAATCAGGACTGAACCATCGGACTCTTACTACATTTAAAATGCAGAGATGCAGCATCCCAAAACAGCGCAAGCTGGGACTGCTCGGTCCCAGCACGTGCTGAGTCCAACAGTCCCTGTTTGCGGCAGCCATCCCAGGCTGCTGTGAACAGAAGCTGCTTCAGCATAGGGGCTGCTGCTAGAGCAGCCTCTGTCCGAGGGGGAGAAGAGGAGGCAGTGCCCCACTGGGACCCCCATGGGCAGGGGCTGCTGCTGAAGCAGCATCTGCCCATGGCAAGCCTTGGCCTGCCGAAGGCAGATAAAGGCAGCAGAGTTTAGAGGGGGAGGCAGCACATGGAGCTGGTGCTGGGGGAAAGCAGCTATTAAGCTGGATCCCCCCAGCACAAGCTCCTGTTTCCATGTATGTTAAATTGAGATTAATTAACTAACTGAATAGTCAATGGGATTTCCATTGACTATTCAATGAGCCTATAAGGGTGCCTTCACCTTTGAACTGTAGCAAAAGCCCTGCCAGGGAGCACAAGGCCAGTGGGAGACCCGCTCTGCATTCCCTGTGGCATCTGAGCCTTTGAGATGTACAAGAGACCCAGTGGGGCTCTTGTATATTTCAAAAGGAAGCTCTTCAGGGAGCATGGAGCTAGCAGAGGAATCCCCCATTGGCCTCTGCCTCTATGGGGTTTCTGCTTTTGAAATATACAAGAACTCAGCTATGGCTCTTGTACATTTCAAAAGCAGAATCACCACAGTGGCACAAGTGGAGATTGCTTCAGTCCCTGCTTACTGTTTCCTACTGTGCCTCTGCCTCCTCTGCTCTCTGTGGAGACGGTGCTGGGGAGGAACCAGCCAGCTCCCCCAGCACCGGCTTCTGCTCCCTCCCCTTTGCTGGCTCTCTCCGACAGAGGCAGCACGGGGGAGGGGCAACTAGTCGCTTACATCCCTGCCTGTACCCCCCGCCTCTCACAGAGGCAAAAGGCGGGGGGTGGGAGCGAGTAGTCAATACTCCAGTCAATACTCGCTAACACCCCTACTGGCCAGGGCGGCTGACAAGCCTCGGGAACCCGCACAGGAGCGTCGGGGAGGCCGGGCAGCTCCTGACCCAGCAGAACTGAGGTGAGACCCCGAGTGCTGGGCGCCTCACTAAGTGACGGACTCGCTCTGCGGCTCGGCTGCCTCCCCGACGGCGGAGACGCTCCGCCCAGCTCGCCGGGCCCGGCGCTCGGTGGGGCCAGAGACCAGCCCGGGAACGACTGCGGGCGTCGCCAGCGGAGCCCGAGGGGAAGGACCCGCAGGGCAGGCCGAGGTCGCTGGATACAGGGCCCCGGCCCCTCACCGCGGATGGGTTTGTCCTCCTTCTCCTCCTCCTTGGTTTTGCGCTGATCGGCGCCTAGATAGTCCGGCATCCCGGCGGCCGCACGGCTCCCTGCGAATGTCTCCTCCCGCTCCCGAGGCACTGCGCAGGCGCCGCCCCGCCTCCGGATGCATTACACAGCGCCTCAGCCAGCTTCCGCTCCGGCTAGGCCGCCGCGCGCAGCGCCTGAAGGGACTCCTGAGCCGCAGCACGGGGCCCTTCCGCCTCGTACCGGAAGCAACCCCGCGAGAGGGGGAGGGGAGTGGGTGGCGTTCGACGCAGCCAAGCGGAAGACGCAAGTGGGTCTTGTTTCCCCGGCATCGCTTCTGCTAGGGCGGGGCGGTGCCCCGGGGCTTTCTTCCCCCTCCCGGGTCCCCCAGCTGTCTGCCCCCCGCCCACTCTGCCTGCTACGCTGGCCCGGGCACCTCTCAGGGGAAGCAGGAGAGCCAGGCACCAGCATAGGGACCCTGCTGCGCAGCCCCTCGGGGACCCTGTCTGGCGCTTGGCTTAACAACCATGGTGAGCGGATTAAAAGAACACAAGGACTCTCTTCCTTCTGCTCCGAGCCAGGCGTGCAAGGGGCTTTGCTTTCCTCGCCTGCAGCGTTTGTTTTTAATGGAAGCTGAGATTCTCCTGTAGGCAATTGACTCCCGAAGCTGGCTCTTTCTATGAAACACCCAACTATTGTAAAAACGAGGAGTCGTCCTGTGGCACCATAAATACAAAGGCTGTGACTACACTGTGCAAAAGCAACAGCTTTTGCACAAAAACATGCTGCCTGTCTACACTGGTGGGGAGTTCTTGCGCAAGAACACTGATGTTTTAATGTGTGAAATCAGGGCTTCTTGCGCCAGAACTCTGACGCTCCCGCTCAGGAATAAGCCCTTTTGTGCAACTGTTCTTGCACAAGAGGCCAGTGTAGACAGGCAACATGAATTTCTTGCGCAAGAAAGCACTACGGTTAAAATGGTCATCAGAGCTTTCTTGCGTAAGAGAGCATCTACACTGGCATGGATGCTCTTGCACAAAAGCACATGCCACTGTAGACACTCTCTTCTGGAAGAGTTTTTGCACAAGAACTCTTCCGCAAAAGAGTTCTTGCGCAAGAAGCTGCCAGTGTAGACATATCCTTTAGAGATTTATTTGAGCGCACATGCATGCACACACACACACACACACTCTCGAAGAAGAAGAAGGGAGTTGCTTATCAAATGTAAGACCAATGTTAACCAGGCCAATTATGTCACAGTAGATATGGGAGTGATCCTGCCTGTGCCTGACAGTGGCACAGAGGGAGAACAGAACTAGCTGGGGCCATGTTGCTCCACTTCTTCTGCCGCTACTAGTGAATGTAAAAAGAATGGACCCTTGTAATGGGCACCATCTCCCCTCCCCCCCCCATTTAGTTCCTTTGCTGGCTGACACCTTTCCCCTTCTGCCCACCACATTCAGGGGCATGTGACCCCTAGTGCCTCAAATCTCATGATACTATCTACATGTTTTGTTAGTCTTTAAGCTGCTGCTAGCTAGACTATTTATTGTTTAAGTTTTTCCCTGATGCTATATTATGGTTAACTTCAATTTTATTCAACTTCATATTGTGACAGCAGCAGATTAGTTTTTGTAGGGGTGGTAGGTTCTAACCACCCTTATTTCATGCCACAACACCAGTGCCCAGTTCCAGGCCAGACACTTTATCCATCTCATTATCCATCTTCTCTCCCCGTACCCCACCCAGGCTATGTTTACACTCACGGCTTCTTGCGTCAGAAGTATGCAAATGAGGCTAAGCGTGGAATATCGCTGAGCCTCATTTGCATACCTAATGAACCGCCATTTTTGCAGAAGAGGGTCTTGTGCCAGAAGAAGCTGTCTACACTGCCCCTTCTTCCACAAGAAAAACCCTCTTGCACAATGCCATTACACCAATTATTTTCAGGAATAACGGCATTGCACAAGAGGGTTTTTCTTGCGCAAGAAGGGGCAGTGTAAACAGCTCCTTCTGGAGCAAGAGCCTCTTCTGCAAAAATGGCAGTTCATTAGGTATGCACATGAGCTTGGCGATATTCCACGCTTAGCCTCATTTGCATATTTCTGACGCAAGAAGCCGCGAGTGTAGACATCGCCCCAGAGTCCACTTTCCTCACTTTGCTAAGATTTGCAAGTGGTTTATTTTTCTGTTGGTTCAGTTTCTAAAAGCAGCCTGTGATTGAACAAAATATTTCTATCAAATGTTAATTTTCAAAATTATTACTACTCTGAGAAAACATGGGCAGATAATTATATATTTTAAATATCATTATTTTGGGGCCAATCATTATTTTTGGTGATTCAACTTAAGATTTTTGACCTATTGAAGTTGGCAATACTATATAAACAAAGAAGACAACTTCTTGTGTCCCAAGCCATTCTGTATGAGCTATGCTGCTTCCCCACTGGACTCAATGAGAAGGCATTGCCTGGTTCTCCCAGCACCATTATTGGCTCTGTCCCCACTACTCCTAGGCTGTGTCTACATTGACGCAATTTTGTGCCAAAGCGGCCGCTTTTGCGCAAAAACATGCTGCCTGTCTACACTGGCGGGGAGTTCTTGCGCAAGAACACTGACGTTCTAATGTGTGAAATCAGTGCTTCTTGCGCAAGAACTATGATGTTCCCGCTCAGAAATAAGCCCTCTTGCACAACTGTTCTTGCGCAAGAGTCCAGTGTAGACAGGCAACATGAATTTCTTGCGCAAGAGAGCGTCTACACTGGCACAGATGCTCTAGCGCAAAAGCACATCTCTTGCACAAAGGCACATGCCAGTGTAGATGCTCTCTCTTGGAAATATTTTAACATAAGAACTCTTGCGTTAAAGAGTATTTGCGCAAAATCATGCCAATGTAGACGTAGCCCTAGGGAAAGTCTATGTCACTGTGTGCACATGCAGAATTCATGCTCCCACAGATTTCTTTGCTTCTCTATAGAAAAATGACTTCTGACTTGGAAGCACAGGGAAACTGCAAGAGCAGTCAGACCATCCCTCCCCACCAGCATGGGTGCATTATTTCAGGCACCTAAAACAGGCAGCAGAGGTAAATCACAATGAGATGGAGAGCAGAGATGACAATGCCATAGCCAGTGGCTTGTACTATGTGCCAGGTTCAACTGCTAGTCCCAGCCTGGCTGGCAAAGGACAGTACTTGTTCTTGCCCTGCAAGAAGTAGCTAGGGCCAGGTCAGACCTACCCCCAGAAACCTGCACTTGCTGCAGGAAACTCAGTGTGCACACACACCCCTGGTTTCTGCCCCCATTGCTCCTCAGCCATGGGGTGAGGGGTCAGTGTATGGGGAGCTGCTCTCCCATCTGCTCACCCCCACGCATTCCAACCAGCATATCACCTCATTAAGCCTCAAAATTCCATGGGGAGCTTGCATGAAGGGGTTCCAAAATTGTTCCACTGAAACCCCTTCATGCAAGCCTTCCACCACCACCGCCATGTCTCACACCTGCATGCAAACCACCCCTGCTGAGCTTGCCACTCAAACCCCCACCTCACGGAATCCTAACCAATGCACCCAGGCCCCCAACCTATTATGGCCCACTTTCCCACCTGGACCCCCTGCTAAGCAGGTGTGCTGGAACCATTTTTATAGTGGGGTGCTAATGGAAAGCAGAGGTGAAAATAAGAGGGTGCACAGCTCCAGCAGGAAGTTAGCCAGCTGGGACACTCATCTGCAGGAAGAAAAACAGCCACTCCCAGCCAGGCTTCCAGGGCTTCCTATAGACTGCAGTGATAAGCAGCAGGCAGGTGAAAGGGGCTGGCTGGAGAAGTGACTTCCTCCCCCCCCACACACACACACACAATGATCCAGGACTGTCCCAGCCCTGGGCCCCGCCCCCTAAGGTGCTTCTGTAGGCAGGGGCGGATATAGGGCAGGGGGAACGGGGTGGCCACCCCAGGCCCCGCGCTTCAGAAAGCCCCGCGCATGCGCCGTGGCAAAGGGGGGGCCCCGTGGAATTATGTTGCCCGGGGCCCCGCAAAACGGTCATCTGCCCCTGCCTGTAGGGAAGGTTGGGAGCTTTAGACACAAGTACCCTGGACTCTGCTACTTTTCTTTCCCTTCCCCTTCCCCTGACTATCAGGGAGCAAGGGAAAAGTGCATGCATGCATTCCTTTCCCAGCTGCCTAGGGGAAGGGCAATTCATGCAAGCTGTGTACTCTCCCCTTGCTCCTTGATAGCTGAAGGGAAAGAAGAGCAGCAATGTCTGGGTATGCAGAGCTGCAGCCCCTCTGCCCTCCCAAAACGGCACTCTTTCCTTCTCCTACACACACCACAGCTCTCTGCCCTGACTCCTGCACCATCCCCCACATCTGCCCTGTTCTGAGCCCCCATTTCTCAGCCATTCCACCATGACTCCTGAATTCCTCCAACCCCAGCCCTGACTCCTGCATCCCCCACATCCTGCAACACCCTACCCCGGGGGAGGGGGAAATAATTTTAGAAGGGGGGCTGGGCCACCCTGGAAAGGGCAGGGCCAGGACACTTCCGAACTCCCCTGCCCACAGACCCTGATGTGCCTGGGGGTGGAGGAGTGCGTGAAGTCTTTCCTCCTCTCCCCCTACCCCAACTGCTAGCTGTTTTAAACAGCTGGCAGTTTCCTCTAGGCACCAGTGCCCTGATGACAGAGGAGAATTTGTGTGCTCCCCCTGTTCCCAGGCCAGTGATGGCCTCGGGGAACACGCAAAATATCTCATCACCTGCCTCCATCCTGCAAGGGGCATGCAGGACTCAAGAGTGAACCATGGTTCTCTCTAAACATCGCACGCCCCTTGCAGTGCAGGAGAATCAGGCCAATCGGGCTGGGGGCAGAGGAACACACAAAGTCTCTCACTCCCTGCCTCTGCCCCTGCAAGGGGTACATGTTGCTTACAGTGAACTGCTAGCTGAACAAGTGGTTCACTCTAAGCCCCTGGCAGAGGAGACTTTGCACACTCCCCATTCCCAGGCCCTGATTGACTTGGAGGCAGAGGAGCAATAGGGCATCCATGGGCCAGATCAACCAGTTTGGGGGACCAGATCCAGCCCACAGAGGCTCTCCTGCCCTACCCTGAGCCCATAATCCCCTGCCCTGAGACCCCACACATCCCAACCCTCTGCCCTGAGCTCCTCACACCCCCAAACTTGACTTCTGCACCCCCTAACCGCCTACCCTGAGCCCCATGTGGGTGTGATATGACAGTACCTGAAAAACACTTGTTACTTTCAATACTGAGATGTATTTGGTGCTTGCTATTATTTCTTCAAACTATGGGGTGCAATGGCACGTCTACCACCATTAGTTCCAGAGCCTCTCCTGCACAGACACACCCCCTACCTCATCACAAGCCCCAATCACCTTCACCTGGACCACTCTGCAGAATCCCCTTATCCATACACCCAGAAGCCAGCAATAAACCCCTGTGCATCCAGATCCCTTTCCACCCAGATGCCTGCACTCAGATTGCGCCCCCCCCCATTCTTCTCACTCTATACCCGGACACTCCCCCCCCCCCCCACACACACACACACAGCCCCTCCACACTTAGAATCATAGAACTGGAAGAGACCTCAGAAGGTCATCAAGTCCAGCCCCCTGCTCTAGGCAAGACCAATCCCAACTAAATCAACATGGCCAGGTCTTTGTCAAGCCGAGACTTAAACACCTCGGCTGTGTCTACATTGGCACCCTTTTCCGTAAAAGGGATGCTAATGAGACACTTTGGAATTGCAAATGCCGCGGGGGATTTAAATATCCTCCGCGGCATTTGCATGAACATAGCTGTCGCTTTTTTCCAGCTCGGGGTTTTGCCGGAGAAAAGCGCCAGTCTAGACGGGATCTTGAGGAAAATAAAGCGGCAGCCATGTTCATGCCATGTTTATGCAAATGCCACAGGGGATATTTAAATTCCCCGCAGCATTTGCAATTCCGAAGTGTCTCATTAGCATCCCTTTTACAGAAAAGGGTGCCAATGTAGACACAGCCCTCTAGGGATGGAGACTCCACTACTTCCCTAGGTCACCCATTCCAGTGCTTCACTACCCTCCTAGTAAAATAGTTTTTCCTAATATCCAACCTGGACCTCTCCCACCACAACTTGAGACCATTGTTCCTTGTTCTGCCATCCATCACTACTGAGAACAGCCTTTCTCCAGCCTCTTTGGAACCTCCCTTCAGGAAGTTGAAGGCTGCTATCAAATCCCCCCTCACTCTTCGCTTCTGCAGACCCAACTCCCTCAGCCTCTCCTCCTAAGTCATATGCTCCAGCCCCTAATCATTTTGGTTGCCCTCCGCAGGACCATCTCCAATGCGTCCACATCCTTTTTGTAGTGGGGGGCCCAGAATTGGACACAATACTCCAGATGTGGCCTCACCAAAGACAAATAAAGGGGAATAATTACATCGCTGGCAGTGCTCCTCTTAATGCAACCTAATATGCCATTAGCCTTCTTGGCTACAAGGGCACACTGTTGACTCATATCCAGCTTCTCATCCACTGTAACCCCCAGGTCCTTTTCTGCAGAACTACTACTTAACTGGTTGGTCCCCAGCTTGTAACTATGCTTGGGATTCTTCCGTCCCAAGTGCAGCACTCTGCACTTGTCCTTGTTGAAATCATCAGATTTCTTGTGACCCAATCCTCCAATTTGTCTAAGTCACGCTGGACCCTATCTCTGCCCTCAAGCGTATCTACCTCTCCCCCCAGCTTAGTGTCATCCACAAACTTGCTGAGGGTGCAATCCATCCCCTCATCCAGGTCATTAATAAAGATGGGATTTTGGATCTTGCTGGGCTAAGCCTGCCTGCCCCACACCGATCAGGATTTGGGTTGGGCCAGTGAGCCCAGACTGTCTCTCTCGCTATCGTGGTGCGCCTGATGCAGGGGTCAGGGTCCTGGCCTCTTTCTGGTTCCGACCCAGCTCTCGGGCTATGTCAGGGTCAGGGACAGCCTTACAGTCCCTTGGGGGAGGAGGGGAACTTCTCCCACCCCGCAGCCAATTGCATGTGCGCCCCACGGCCACACTTTTAAAACATGTCCAGAATGTCTCCGTTGCGGGCGCAGGCTCCTTCTCCATGGCCGAACTCCCCGCCAGGCCTGGCTCCGCCAAGTCCGGTGGCGTCTCGCCGCCCTGCTGAGGGAGGGGAGCTTGTGACGGGCCTCCCGGCTACACCCAGCGCAGGGGGGTGCCCGCAGATTTGGGCTGGCTCTCGCCCTCGGTCACTAACTCCGCGCTCTTTGTGCCTGACCCGCCGCTCACACGGGCAGTGGAGAGGCGGGGCTGCCCCCTCCCTGTCCCTGCGCGGCACAGACGGAGCCGAGCCGGGCGCCGGAGCATAGCGACAGGAGGCGGCGGCGGCAGCCCGAGCTGCCGGAGGAACGTCGCCAAGCGGGGCCTGTTGTGCTCCGGGGGGGCGAGGTCCCGGGGGACCGGTTAGCGCGTGACACGCGCGGGGACCCGGAAGTAGTTGCCGCGTCTCTCTCCATGCGCCGGCTCCTGGCAACTGACGAGAGGGAGGGAGCGAGTCGGCAGCCTGCGAGACCCGCCGGCGCGGGAGCGGCCACTGGCCGCCACGATGCTGAGGGGGGCAGTGGAGGGGCAGGTCACCGCGGTCACCAGAGCCCTGTCGGCGGGTAGGTGCCTCCCTGCCCCGTTCCCCAGGGGCCACACGGTTCTGCCCCCGCCCCGCGTCATCAGCTTCGCCGTTCCCGGCCCCAGGAGCCCCGAGTCGCGCTGGCAGGGGCGCGGGCCGGGGTGTGACGGGGCAGCACCGCCTCGGCTTTCCCTGGCCGCTTCCTCCTCTCGCCCGGCGCCTCAGCCTAACTCAGCCCTGGGTGAGACCGAGCCGCTGTCCGGCTGCGCCCCCAGCTCCGCTCGTCAGAGCCAGTCTCCCTGCGTCCGCTGAGAGGCCCTTGGGACAAGACTGAGTCACTGTGCAGCGCCAAGCACATACCGGCGCTCAAGTACCTCTGGGTGCCAGCCAGACATAGCCCCACCCCCAACACATAGCCCGAGATGTGCTACCACCTAGGGCCACCATCCTGCAAACACTTAAGCACGTGGTTCATTTTATCGACTTTGACTTCGTGTAAACGACTGCCCGATCCTTAAGAGGAAATGGTGATTTGTAGGGTTCTTACAAGTGTAACAAGCTTACAGCAAATGTTGTTTCATAGGTGTCTCCAAATAAAGCTTCTATCTTTGGCAAAGTGCTTTGGACTGTGCTAGATTATAAGCACTGATTACCCAGGCCACTATGTTTAACAGGAAGCTGGACACTGCTAAACAAATTTGTGCTGCCAGTGCCAAACCTTTGGTATTTTTGGGGAGTTAATAAGTAGTGAAGCACCATAGGTAGAGCATCAAGTACAGTATTTCAAGATAGTAAAAAGCAAGTGTGTAAACTGATAGTTTAATTTGTGCATGCTGTGCAATAAGCAACTCCTCCATTTTTTGTAGCTATTGCATGGAGGCAGTAGTATAGGAATTTTATGGGGTGAGGAATGCGTTTGCTTGCTGATTTTAGGACCTGATCCTGCACACACTTACACACATTTAACTTGCCTCCTGGAAATAATTCCACTGAAATCCAAAACTAAGCACATGTTTAAGTGTTTTCTGGATCAGAGCCCTTATTTGAGCAATACTGAAAGAAAGACGGTCTTAAAATCACTGTTATATAGTTGAGGTTTAAAATGCAGGTTTTGCAAAACTGTGTTCATATGCATAGAGCACTTCGTGAGCTAAATGCTTTTCTATTTAGTTTGGTTTTGTTGTATATGAACATTATCCTTTAGTGGTTTTAACCCAAATATTGCATTATTATGTCAATGAGGGCCAGAGCGTGAAAGTAATCAATCTGTTTTAACTGCTGCAAGGGAATGTTGTATAAAGAGTTAGCAGCATAAATGATAAATACATCTAAATTTCAGTATTTTACTGCTAGCAATTCTCTATTGATCATAACAAATGGAATGTTATTTTAAAAGATTTAAATTAGCAAGTCCTTATTTAGAGACATTATGGACTTTGAAAATACAATAGTGTACTTGTCATAAATTAAGAGTTGGACAATTTTGCGAGTTGATACAACCTTTGATACAAAGTATAAAAATTGTGTAAAATGTGAATTAAAATGTCTCCTGATTTTAATGATTAGATATTTGGTGAAATACTTCTGGATTCAGGATAGAAAGAAAATTCTCAACCAGAAAATGAAGCTAAGTTTCTCTTACGCTTTTATTTACAGCTTCTGTTCTCTGTCAAGTTGAACCTGTAGGAAGATGGTTTGAAGCATTTATTAAGAGGAGAAACATAAATGTTTCTGCCTCTTTCCAGGAACTGGAGGATGAGAAAGAGCTCAGTGAAGAGTCAGGGGATGAAGAATTGCAGCTTGAGGAATTTCCTATGTTAAAAACACTTGATCCAAAGGACTGGAAGGTATACAGCTCACGTGAATATTGAACTGTTTCTTTTTGCTAGAAGCACCACAAAGTTATCTAAATATTTGTTCCTTTTCTCATCAGAATTTTCCAAGTTTTTTAGCCCTATAGCTTCCTTTTTGTATTCCACAAGTATGGTGATTTAAGGACTTGTCTACATTGGGAACTTACAGCAGCCTAGCTATGTCTCCCAGTGTGAAAAATCCAAAACACTAGGAGACAAAGCTGTGCTTCCTAACTACTCATTTTAGACAGTGCAGGGTTGAAAGAAGAATTCTTTTTTTGACCTACCTACTGCTTCTCAGGGAGTGGATTATCTGCGCTGAAGGGAGAAACCCTCCTCTTAATGTTATTAGTAGTAACTGCGCTGTTGTAGTACATCAGTGTAGCTGCAACAGTTTAAGTTTTACCTAAGTGAAGACAGTTTTACAAAGTATTCTCCTTTTAGAGTGTCAGTAAATTCCCTGTTGTTAAATAGACTGAGAGTTGGTCTATATTACGAAACCAGGTTTGCTTAACTGCATTACTCCAGGCTGCAAAAGCTTTCATGCCTTGTGCAATGTCATTAAACTGCTCTAAGCCCCAGTGTAGGTACTCAAAGGAAGACTTCTCAGAAGTATGGATATACTACAGTGACAGAGGAACCTCTTCTGTCACTGTAGTGAGTCTACACTACAGTGGTGCTGCTGTAGCATTTCGAGTGAGACATAGCTTAATAAATGTGAATCAGAAGGAGATCTTAGCCTTGACATTCCATTTCCTGCTTAACTGGGGGTACAATTAGTGAACTGATTGGCTTGAGATCCACTGCTAAACCCACTAAAATCAAGTGGCTGTCAGTAAAAAAAATGATGGGTTTTTTCCTTCTGGGGAAATCTAGGCACTTCTTCAACATAACATTACTTGACAAATTGAGATATAGACTGTACTCTTTGTTTTGTAAAATCTAGCTATAAGAATATAAGAATGTATTAAACTGGCTGCATTTTTATAAGAATGGTGGTGGCTGAAGTTTGGAATCCTGCCCATCCTGGGGACAGCCACCACCAACTTCCCAAGGGATGGAGCTGCCACCCTTCGAAGGTAGGAAGGATTAGGGGGTGCCTGAAGGTAGGGAGGTTGGGGGGCTCCTCCAGTGGCACAGTGGATAAGGCCTCTGCCTCCGGAGCCCAAGATCAAGGGCAAACTCCCCCAGGCTTACCATGCAACCATTCCATTTATAGTTAGACATTGTTATAGTCTGTGGGAGAACTGGTCAAAGTTCCTTTTTTAATCTTTACACATTGAGTGGTGCTTGCACCCTCTCTTTGCTCCTCTCAAAATAAACTATGGAAAGAAATTTTTCACTAATGGTATTGGTCTGCAATAGGGATGTTAGTGTGTAGTCAATTACATAATTAACCAATAAGCCTGAGTTTATCGGTTAATCCTAATGACACACACACCCCGCCCCCTTGCTGTCTCTATCAGAGACTGCCTGAGGGGAAAGGAGAGTTGGCAGCAGTATGGGGGAGCGAGGGGGCAGGTGGGAGCTAGTACATGCGGGAAGCGGCTTTCGGCTCCTGTGGAGCAGTCTGCCCCCAGGGAGTCAGCCTTTAAGCCAGCTCTCTGCTCCCCCCACCCACATGTAAACATGAAACCACTAAAATGTCTGGCAGTTACACATTTACACAAATACACAATAGTTAACATCCCTTGTTTGCATATGTGGTCTTGTTTATAAAGTTCATAAGATAATTCTACTAAACTACTGGTAGCTATGGTTATTAGTGTTTGTTTCTTTATCAGAATCAGGATCACTATGCTGTTCTTGGACTGGGACATGTAAGATACAGGGCCGCTCAGAAACAAATCAAAGCAGCTCGTAAGTAATTACATTTCTTATTAGTGGTCTTAGACTAGAGTATTTTTATTTTGCGTATACAATTCCATATTGTAAGTACAAATATGTATACTTAACAGACAAAGAATATATTTATTTCACTTAAGAGTGCTCACCATGAAGCTGGATTTATTTCACTTACCAACTTTCATTGGTCCTAAACACATGAAACCTGTAGGTCTAAAAGTTTAGTGAATTCCAAACAATGTAATTAACATTTACATTCTCATATGCTAATCTGATGTTACAATCTTCTTAATATTCCAGTTCCTTAAGCAAGAAGATGCGGGAGCTTGTGCAGTTACACTGCTTAGTGACATGCCACAAATTTGTCATAAGGCATGAAGTATGATTCATCTGGACAAATTACATGTTTTGGGGTGTTTTTAAATCGTTAAATGTATAAATTCCATAAAAGTATCTGCCATATTTTATATTCTAAAATTGTAATTAGTACTTTAAAGTAATACTGTAAAGAGAGAACTTTAAGAGTAATAGTAAAATATTTAGCTTAACAATATTCAAAACAGTTACGATAACTTTGTGAAATAAATTGATTGATTTAGGGGATGATCCTGCAAACATTTATGCATGTAAGTAAATTCATTGTCTCCTAAGTTTTAACCAGTTGTCTCACATTGGTTAAGTCAGCTTTCTACTAAATGTAAATGTTAAATGCCCAGTGAGAAGTACCACCACCCCAATTAATGCAAATTTCCATATTAACTATTTTGACAAAAGGCCAAGGACCAAATAGTCCAAGATACCTGCAATACCCTCTTCTCAGAGGTGGCCCTATACAGAGTTAGGTCATATTGGTGTGAAAATGAGAGTTGGTTCTCAGTGTTCCCTCTACGCAGGAGGCAGGCAGGAGTCGGTGCTGGAAGGAGCCAGCAGTGAGAGGCTGCTCTATGGGATGCCTGAGCCCACCACAGACAGAGACTGCTCTGGGACAGCCTCTGTCCACAGGGAGCTCGGACCCCCCATGGACAAGGGCTGCTGCCATCCCATGCTGCTGTCTCTGTATCAAAGGCAGTAGTTCAGGGTGGTGGGGAGCTGGTTTTTAAACTGGCTCCCCTTGTGGACCAGCTTCACCTGCCACCCCACGCTGCTGCCTCTGTTTAAAAGGCAGCAGTGCGGGTTAGCAGGGGGCTGTCAGGGAGTGGGGCTGGGCCACAATGGCTGTCGTCCCCACCCCAAGGGACTGTTGAGTAGTCGTGTAACCATTAAGATTTCATGCAGTTACACAGTTATTCAATTATACAATATTTAACATCCCTAGTAAGAGTTAGGGCATATGGGTGTGAAAATGAGAGCTTTCACTCTTGATTCATGCACTATCCCTGTTCTGTGAATTAGAAGCTTTAAATTCCTTCCTTTCACAAGTAACAGATTTATGTAATTACTCCTGTTCTGCTTCGTATATCTGATAAATGAGGTCAGATGCATTTCCTGCGCTGGTTCCAGTACAGCTTTGAATGTTGAAGAGTTCTGTCACTGAAGGAAGCCTGCAGCTAGTGCACGCAGACAGGTTAAAGTAATTAAGGATATGTCTACACTACAGCGTTAATTCAAGTTAACTTAATTCAAAATAGTTAATTCGAATTAAGCTATTCGAAATAACACATCTATACACAAAAACTATTTCAAAATAGCATTTTGCTATTTTGAAATATCACGTCCACACTGAGTGGACCCTGAACCAAAGTTAAGGCTGGCCGGAACCAGTGCCGGCAGGGCATCAGGTTAGGACCTAGTATGTGGGGCTGCTGCCTGAGGCTAACTGAGCTCTGTGCTTAAAGGACAGACAGTTCTCAGGGTTCCCCGCTTCTTTGTCTACCTTGAGAGGGACAGCAGAGCAGTCATATCTTGGAGTGTCTTGAGTGCCCGCACTCAGGACACCACAGCACTCGGCCACATGGAGACAGCGCTGCCCCTGGGCATGCCAGTGTGTCTCGTGGAGTTGTTGCCATCAGCCCAGCTGCACTTGCTGCAGGCTGCCATCCGGGGGGGCTGTCAGGATCCAGGAGGCCCTGCAGGAGAGCGTCCACCCCGAGGAGCCTCCTTGGTCCTCCCCACCAGGGGCTCGTGCCCCATTCCTCCCTCACATCCTTCCACTTACCCCTCCCTAGCCCCCCTTCCTGATGTCAAATAAAAGACACATATGTTCAAAAACAGAAACTGGGTTTATTGAACAAAACTGAGGGGTGGTGAATGAACCTCTGGGGAGACTGGGAAAAGGAGAGGGGAGGGGGAAACCTAGGAGGAGGGAGCTGGAAGGGGGAAGAAGGGGGAGGGGAAGCTCAGTGCCAAGGGTTGGGGGGTCTCACCGGACCAACTTGAGTTTCATGCAAACCTGCTCCTGGGTTCGTATGTGGCCTTTGGTGGCCAGACTGGCAGCTACCCTGCCATAGATGGCCGCATTCCTCCATCTAGTGCAGAGATCATGGACATTGGGGGCATCCCCCCCAAACCTGAATAAGGTCCATGATCTCCACCCTGGACCAGGAAGGCGCCCGCCTTCTCCAGCCCCTGTCAGGCTCTTGCGAGCTGGCAGACTGCTCCTGGGGAGCAGTGGAGGGCTGGCTGCCAGTGGCTTGCTGAGTCATGTTTTGGGGCCACTGGGTCAGGGGCCCTGGAGGCCACTGCTGGCTCTGGGCCAGCAGGCTTGGAGCTGGCACAGGCACTATGGCAGAGTCTACCCCTTTAATGACTCTGGGGCTGGGGGAGAGGAGAGTAAGTTTTCCTGGTTGTGCCCAGAGTGGCCACCAGGGCTCCCTGGGATGGAATGGAGGCCTCCTATTTCGAATTAAGTGTCTACACAGCCAGGTCAGAGCACCTTATTGACTAATCGTGTGGTCAACACATATTGTATCAACTACACGGTTAGTCAGTTACCCACCTCTTAACATCCCTACTCTGTAGTCATTAAGGACTCTAGTCCTGCAAGTTACTCCATATAGACCTCTATTCCCTGCAGAGCTCATTGCAGATTAGCTCTACAGTTGTTTTGAAGATGCCAGGTGTTAGTAATGTTGGTGGTTGCAGAGTAAGTGGTGCTGGTTCCAAATGATTGAAAAGAAAGGAGTAAAGAGAGTTATGTAGTTACGATTATTTTGTGTCTTGGCATAGGATGAATGCTAAAATAAAACACCCCAAACTGACACTGATTATAATTTTCAGTGATATTATTACTTTCAGAAGGGTCTATTTACTCATTTTGATTTCCTTCCTGATACTAAAAAAAAATCTGGATAAAGAAATGCAGACCATGCTGTTTTATTTTCTAAATTACAAAGTGAAACGTGTAGGTGGTGTAACATATCTAAACTCAACTTATATGTTGCTAGATAAAGCCATGGTTTTGAAACATCACCCAGACAAGCGGAAAGCTGCAGGAGAGCAGATAGGTGAAGGTGACAATGACTATTTTACTTGCATAACTAAAGGTAAGACATTTGGAGGAAAATATAAGAGTGGTTATTTTTACTATGCTTAAATTATAGTTCTTACTCTTTGACAGATTAAATAAAACCATAAAAAAAGTAAATTTATCGTTTTATCAAGATTCAAGAAGTAGAACAAAATAAAATAACTTTTATTCTGTTGGAAACAATTCTAGAAGAGCTCCTCTTATTTCACAGCTGATTGCTGAACATCCATGTCAAGAGATAGGAGAGGTCAGTTAGAGTAGATTCTTAAAGCTGTATATACTAACATGAACCAATAAAAGTAGCCGTGTATTTCCTAAATAGAGTAATTTAAAGAGGAGAACTCAGTACAAGATAGACCTCTCTGGCCCAGTATTTTTGGGACCTAAGCGGTTCCAAACAAGGGATTTGCTGGATCAGGGGAGGTCAGACCTCTGGGCTCTCCTGGAGCTCCCTTCGTGGCCGCCAGCCCCGGCCAGTGCAGCCCTCAGCCCACAGACAGGGCTCCACTTCTGGCTGCTGGCCTGCCCTGTGGGCTCTGCTCTCAACTTCTGGCAACCTCTGCAGCTGGGGCTCTCTGGTCCAGCAACATCCAGGATGAGGGGAACTGGGCTGATGGATGTGGAGAAGGGGAAGAGAGATGGGTGGACGAAGGAAGCAGGAGTGGGGGGTACAGACCCTGATGTGAGGAAGACAATGTGGGTTGCAGGAATGAGGGAAATGGGGATAACACAGACACCTTGACACAGTGGTGGTATGAGGGGAGAGGAACACATGGTCCCAGGCATAAGGAAAGCGTGAGGCAGTTGCAGGGAGTCCCTTAAATGGAGGGGGATCAGAAAATGGCATATTTAGGGTAGAATAGCAGGATGTTCCAAGCCCCTATCTATACAAGCTACAAAGTGAATGACCCCCAGATATTAATTGCCCTTTTAAATAGTGCTTAATGCTCTGTTTTGAAGTTCCAATGGCACACTTGCAGCAGAAGATATAAGTACTCTAGGGAAGTCCATGTGTCACGTGGGCACAAGGGGCCACCTTCATGGATGTAATTGCAGAATTGAAGTCTAAAGGAGTTTCACCAAAACTCCCAGTGAAATGGACTGAATTTACCATTACACAATTCATTAACATATAATTTGGTTTGATATTTATAGCTGAACTTTGAGTTAAATTTGTTGTCTCTTTTTTTATAAGCTTTTCTCTCTTCTTCAGTGCTTTACTTACTCACCTTTTACAGGAGTTAACAACAAAGTTCTTACAGTCACAACAACAAAAATTGTTGGAAACACAGAGGTCAAAAGTATGGTGGATTTTTTTAAAAGTATTTAGAATTTTATTTATAACATTTCCTCCAAGAAGCTCCAGTATGCATATTCATCTTCAGCACAGAGTATTATGGCCTTTAACTTTTTTCTCCAGCTTATGAAATTTTGTCTGATCCTGTGAAGAGACGAGCATTTAACAGCATAGATCCTACTTTTGATAACTCTGTACCTTCGAAAAGTGAAGCAAAGGAAAATTTCTTTGAAGTGTTTTCACCTGTTTTTGAAAGGAATGCCAGGTAAGTTATAGCACAATCATTCGGGCTCGCATCACGTTGCATGGGACTCGGCTATTTGCAGGTTCATATGGCATTATGTTTGTAACCAGTGGGTTACATTTTAAGTGTGGCTAGGAAACATAATAATTTAGCAAGGGGGTATAATGGCTCTTGTATTCCTCCTCTGTGGTTTCTTCAAGGGCTCCAACTTAAGGTTTCTGTCTTCTAGCTGTCACTTCTTAGACAGAGACCCCTTTCTGTCTACTTTTTGATCAGGATTTTACATCTGAAGAGCTCCCTTCTTTATACAGATATTCCCCAGCAAACCAATCTTGAGAGCCAGCACTTGTGCTTTTCTTGTCTCTTCTTTCTGAGGGCAGTTACAAGATACCATAGAGCTCTTTCTGAGTAAGCACATTTATTCTTATGGTAAAGGCATTCTAGAGAAAATATATAAAACCCATAAATATATTTAAACATAGCAAGAGTCACCCATCAGTCTTTTGGGGCCTTCATAGGCCAAAGTCCTTTCAACACTTCCACAAAGGTTGGGTCCCCTCTTGAACATAAGGTATTATTGTGTTTAGATTAGGGAAAAAAAAACCGAGTCAGTGTAAACATAGCCTTTTTCTATCAAATGCCCTTTCTTAGTCTGTTCATCTCTGGAAAACTCAATTTGAACCAGTAAATGCCATCCTCCTAGGGGAGTTGTACCTCTCTTGAAGTGTTTATGACCTGAGTGATTCATCTTAATCAGACCCCGCTGTTTTTCATTCTTAGAGGAGTTGTCTCTGAAATTGCATACAAGCCCTGGCCAAAAGTGATACATTTAGGCTACGTCTAGACTGGCATGATTTTCCGGAAATGCTTTTAATGGAAAAGTTTTCCGTTAAAGGCATTTTCGGAAAAGAGCGTCTAGATTGGCCACGGATGCTTTTCCGCAAAAAGTGCTTTTGCGGAAAAGCGTCCGTGCTAATCTAGACGCTCTTTTCCGCAAAAAAGCCCCGATCACCATTTTCGCGATCAGGGTTTTTTTGCAGAAAACAAATCTCAGATGTCCACACTGGCCCTTTTGTGCAAAACTTTTGTGCAAAAGGGACTTTTGCCCGAACGGGAGCAGCATAGTATTTCCGCAAAAAGCACTGATTTCTTACAGTGGGAAGTCAGTGCTTTTGCGACAATTCAAGCAGCCAGTGTAAACAGCTGGCAAGTTTTTCCAGAAAAGCGGCTGATTTTCCGGAAAAACTGGCCAGTCTAGACACAGCCTCTATGTATTGTGATTCCCAAATATATTGCATGGGATTACAATATGTATCAAAAGTAAAATGTTGTTTACAGTGTTGTAGCCATGCTCGCCTCAGAATAGAAGAGAGACAAGGTGTGTGAGGTAATGACTTTTATTGGATCAGCTTCTATCTGTGAAATATAGAAGTTTTCAAGCATCAGAGTTTCACAACAGAAATTGGTCCAATAAAAGATATTGCCTCACTCACTTTGTCTCTCTCAAAAGTTAAATATAGCAGATTCAAAATTATTTTAAGGCATTGCCTTCTTTTAATATAATCTGAACTAACAGAACCATGCAATCGAGTTCATTACCTTTAAGATACTTGGTAAAGAGTTCTGTTCTCTGCCACATTATCTTCTCTTTTTTTGCATAACATATTGGTCCGAATATTTTTAACAAGTAGGTCTCAGAATGTTGTATTATTATTTGAATGCATTCATGCTGGTGATTGTAACAAGTGCTTTTTCTCCTCATTCTCTCAGGAGAAAGAGACTCTTCCCTTTTGCCCAGAATTTGAGCACAGCTGCTGATTTTTCTATTGGCTTACTAATCAGTTGCATGTCTCTCCAAGGTTGCTGTTGCACTGTGACACGATCACTATGCATATTCTAAAAAGTTAACTAGCAAATAGGAAACTAGTCTGAGTTTACTTCTATATGAGTTTTATTCAACTTTCATTTTAAACAAGGTTTAATTCATTGTTACAGATGGTCAAATAAGAAAAATGTTCCTAAACTGGGAGACATGAACTCTTCATTTGAAGATGTGGATGCATTTTATTCATTCTGGTAAGTAAGTTAACACTTCGGTTTATAGATAGACTACTGTCACTTTAAAAATTGGCTGTTAAGAGGTTTGTGGAGCTGTTTATCCCTGGTTAAAGATTGAAGTCTCGTCTGGGCTGACAGCTAAGTTTCCTCTAAGCTGTGTGACTGCACAGCTATTCTCTGAACCCCACTCAGAGCTCCTTTCAAAGCTCCCACGCAAGCAGGGAGCTCAGCTGATTGGAAGGGGTCAGCATCTGTAAGAGCAGCTAAGCGGATCTGTGCTACTTGAACTGAAGAGCTCCCAGAGCAGATAAGCAGCCAAGATAAGCACGGAATAAATTGCTGGGGGGAGTTAGTGAGTGAGTGATGAATTGGCTTGGGGGAAGTTAGAGGGAAGGAGAGTTTGGAGAGTCCTGTCTGCCCAAGCAGAGAGAAAGAAACAGAAACCCAGCAGTCTCTTCAACCCTCTTGGGCTGGGAAGGGAGAGGTATGAGGCTGATTGAATGGGATAGGTAGGGGAAAGAGGGAATGGGTGGGTACTGGCATCTGTGTAGTGAGGTGGAGGCAGGGGGCAATTTGTTTGGGGTGTCCTGATTCACTTGCTGCAGTCTTCTCTGGCTGAGTTGGAGGGAGGTGGTGGTGCCAGGAGGACATTTGCATGATTATATTTCAAACAAAGTTTACATAGGTGTTAATGGCTTAAGATAAGAAGGAAAAAGATTATTTTAACAGATTTTTTTTAATGTTGCAGATATCTAAAACTCTGAACTTATTGATATTTTTTAAAATCCTATGTTACTAACTAATACACAGTAAATTGAAGTGCATTAAGGCCAGATCTTTGCTATGTAGTAGAGTTCTAGCTCTTATGAGTCAGAAGTAGCAAGCACTAGGTATAATGTTAGTTTTGTAAGATGAAACCTTATTTGCAAGCTATTTGAAACGTGTCTGTTTACAAACCCCAAGTCATGTGTTAATTTGTTCTGGGGCTCCTACTCTTCCTTGAGTGGAAGAAGGCTAATTCCCTACCTTCGTACACCACCTTTTGTAGTCACTAAGAGTACCTCACAGCAGCTAAACACCAATGTCTTGTTTTAATATATATTCATCCACACATATGGACTGCTTAAAATGTATTCGTACATGCGTGTGTGTATTTTGTTTGTATTGGTGGCGCACATCCACATGCTACCTCAGTATTGGTGTTGCACATGAGAAAATTCAGCCCGCCCACAAAAAAATTCAGCCTGCCCAAGGAACACTGGCTGACAGTGGACTAAAGTGACTCATTAAGTCTTTGGTGCCCTGTATGTAATGAATTGGTTTTGATCTAGGTTCCTAGTTAGTGTTTCTTCCACATAAAAACCATCACACAGTTGGCACCCTTGTTGGCAATCAGACCAGAATGGCCAGGGGCTGAATGACTATGGAGATGAAGCTACTATTCCATTTCTAGAAAATCCAGTTTGTGAATTACTCTTGGCCACTCTGTCCTGCGCTTGTGGAGGGAAAGTTGTCTTGTCTCTCTCACACACACACTCTCTCTCTCTCTTTAATAATGATTTCAATAAGTAATGCTGAGTCAGATTTGCAGTAGGGATTGATTAATAGCTTTGGACTCGTTCAGCAGTTTGCCACATACACACTGTAATCTAATTTGAAATAAAATTGACTGGCACTTAAAAAAAAACATGGTAGAACCTTTCAGTTTATACACAGTCATCTTTGTGCCTTTACTTTCCCTGGGCCAGTCCCAGGTTTCTGCTGTGATGTTACATTTTGTCCAAGAAAGGGGGAGAGATTTTTCTGGCCGCTTCTCAGTTAATGTATCTGCTTGCATGGTCTTTGTCTGCCTTAAAAGGTCACTGATCCTAAACTGCCTTTTTGATTGGGTATTTCTCATTCACACCTCACACACGTTCCACAGGTTACATACATATTCATAAACAAAGTGGGGCCTCGTGTCCTTGAATACAAGAAATTGCATTGTACTACAGATAACATACCAAAGGCATGATAAAAAGCTTAAGAAATTATAACTAAGAAAGCCAAGGTTAGGGAAGAAGGGAAAAGCAGAGAAGTATGTCAGGTCAGCTAGACACCAGTGAAGAGGAGAGAGGGGAGGTCGTGTCCGATTGGTTACAAAACCCACAGATGCTAGTTAACTCAGAGGGTCTCTTGCATCTAAATAAATAGAGCTAAAATACATTTCCGCAAATTTAAATACAGTGATTGGCAAATGGCCTGACAACATTTATTTCTGTAATATTTACAAATATTTTGATTTTGATTTTTGGCAAGTTGACTGAATGCAACAATGCTAGTCTGATTTGCTAATGGTCTAACTGCATATTAGAACCTGACATTAAAAATGCAAACATTTTTCAGGTGGTTTTGCTATCCCTTTTGTTTTATCAGAAATTGTCTCTCTCTTTTTTTTTGCATTTACTATAGGTATAATTTTGATTCTTGGAGAGAATTTTCTTATTTAGATGAAGAAGAAAAAGAAAAAGCAGAATGGTATGTAAGTAAAAAGTCTTTGAGAAGAGGCTAATGAATTAATTAAACGAGATTTCTCACCTTGTAATTGGGCTGTAAATCAGAGGAGGAAAGCTAGTCCAGCTGTTAAAGTATGGGACTAGAAGTGCTGAGTTCTGAGTTTTATTCTTGGCTCTGCAACTGACTTGCAGTATAACCTTGGACAAGTCATACTTTGTGCTTCTGTCCCCCATTGGTAAAATGAGAATAATTATTGTGTACCTGAGAGGTGTGTTTATGAAGTGCTCTGAGATCCTCCAATGGTGATTCTGTACAGGTACCAAGTGCTTTTCTTGTACATTTGCATAATTACAAGCTCTGATCTCAACACAGCTCAAAAGCAGAATTGGACCAGGGTGGTATTAAGCCTGCCTTAACCCCACTGCTCCACCACCCAGAAGCCACCTCAGTTAAATGGTGCCCAACCAAAGCCTGTTTCCTGAATCCCTGTTCCAGCCCTGAATCTCCTCCTGCACCCAACCTCCTATCCCCCTGCACCCAAACCCCTTCTCAGAGCTTGCACCCTGAAACCCCTCCTTGACCCCAATTTACCATCCTGTGCTAAGCCTAGAGCCCCTCCCGCACACTGAACCCTTTGGCCCAAGACCAGAGCTTGAGCACCCCAACCCTCTATCCCAGCTTGGTGAAAGTGGGTGAGGATGGGGGAGGAAAGGGGATGGACTGAGTAGGTGAGGCCTAGGAGAAGAGGTGGAGCAGAGGCAGGGCCTCAGAAAAGGGGCAGGAAGAAAGTGGGACAAAGGTATTTGGGTTTGAGGTAGATCTTACATTGAACTTAAATTGAAAAAGTGATCTTGTGGTTAAAAAGGTTGGAGCCCACTGCTGTAGAAGATACCCTTACAACTGTCTCCTGTAAGCACATGGTGTCCAGCCAGTTCTGAAGCAGTAGCCACTATAGTGGCTTCTGCTAAAGCAAATTAGCCACACTGACCTGGTCAAATAGCCACATGTGTCTAGTGGCTAGCATGTTGAACACCATAGCTATAAGCCCTGGTATGAGGGCATGCTGGCAAGTGGGAGGGTTTGTTGAGGTATGATCACAGGATGCAGTGCTGCAAAGATTCTAGGCAGACCTGTGGCCCATAGGTTAGTCCCAAGAAGCTCCCAGAAATTAGGCCACCAGAGCTGTTTGAATTAGTCTAGGGCCTCTCCAGCTCCTAGAATAGCCTACAATAAGTAATATGTAAAGGTGAATTAGAGCTGCTTTGGTCCCCTCTTTTCCTTGCTCTCTAAGTTCTTTGGTGTGTTCATAGAGAGCCACAGCACAGAATCTCAGCCAGTAAAATAATGGACCAGGTAATCAAACAAGCTGTTTACAAACACCTAGAATATAAAATAAGTAACAGTCAACATGGATTTGTCAAGAGCAAATCACGTCAAACCAACCTAATAGTTTTCTTTGACATGGTGACAAGCTTTGTTGATGGGGTGGAACAGTAGACGTGGTATATCTTGAATTTAATAAGGTTTTTGATACTGTCTCATATGACCTTCTTATAAATTAAGGAAAGATAGACTAGCTGGAGCTACTATAATTAAAGCTATTATTTCATCATGGGTATTTTTAGTAAAAGATATGGACAAGTCACAGGCAGTAAACAAGAATTCACGGCTGGTGGCCTATCCATGACTGGAACTATAAATATCCCTGACTAAATCTGGGACCACTGCAAAGACAGTCCCTGGACTCAGCCACACCAGCTGCTGCTCAGGCATCCTGGCCCTTGGAGTCAGCTTCTCTAGCTGCTGCAGAAGTCACAGAGGTTGTGGAACATCACACAATCTATTACTTCTGCAAGCTCATGACAGATATAGAACCCGAACTACAGTGCCAGATACATAACTGGTTAGAAAATGGTTCATATAGAGTAGTTATCAGTGGTTCATAGTCCAGTTGTAAGAGCATATAAAGTGGGGTCCCACTGGGATCAGCCCTGGCTCTGGTTCTGTTCAATATCTTTGTAAAAGATTTAGATAATGGCATAAAAGGTTTAGTTAATGGCATAGAGAGTACATGTATAAAGTTTTCAGATGACACCATGCTGGGAGGAGTTGCCGGTGCACTGGAGGATTGGATTAAAATGCAAAATTATTTGGAGAAACTGTAGAAATGGTCTGTAGTAAACAGGATGAAATTCGATAAAGAACAAATGCAGTTAAGGAAGGAACAATCAATTACACACAGGCAAAATGGGAAATGACTGCCTAGGAAGGGGTGCTGTGGAAAGGAATCTGGAATTATAGTGAATCACAAATTAAACACGAGTCAACTGTTTAAAAACAGCCAAACATCATTAGCAGGACTGCTGTAAAAAAGACATGAGACGTACTCCATGCTGATAAGATTTATCCAGTTCTAGATGCCACATTCCAGGAAATACGTAGACAAATTGGCGTAACTCCAAAAGAGATTCTCTCCCTGTCCTCCCCACAAAAAATATAGCCAAAAGATTAAAGGTCTAAGAAACATGATCTATAAGGAAGGAGTGAAACAATTGATTTGTTTAGTCTGGAGCAGAGAAGACTGTCTTCAAATACATGAAAGGCAGTTACACTGAGGTGAAAAATTGTTCTCCTTAACCTCCAGGAACAGAGGTCCTATGGTTACTTGGGCTGTTAAAATACGTTTATTTTTGTAAACATATAACTGCTGAATTGTTCAGTGGTTACACATTTACATGCAGGGGGGCAAGCAGGTGCCGGTGCTTGCAGGGAGCTGGCTTTTAAGCCAGTTCCCGCAAGCACCAGCTTTTGCCTGTACTTCCTTTCCCCCGCACTGCTGCCTCTGATAGAGAGGCAGCAGTATGGGGAGCAGGCTGGCTTAAAAGCCAGCTCCCCACGTGGGGTTACCAGACGGTTTCAAAAAAATACCGGACACACTTGATCTCAGATCACGTGTGGGGGGAGGGGGGAAGAGATGGCCGGTGGGAAGCAGGGCTGGCCGAGAGGGGGTTGGGGGGAAGCTGGGCTTGGCGGGGGGGGGGGGGGCCCGGGAACTGGCCAGAAGGGGGTTGGGGGGAGCGGGCCTGGCCGGGGGGGAACCAACTGGCAGGGAGTGAGGCTGGCCAGGAGAGGGTTGGGGGGAGCGGGGCTAGTCGGGGGAGAGGGAACCAGCTAGCAGGGAGCGGGGCTGGCCCAGGCGCACACAGGTCCCGGGGTGCTGCCCGTCCTGCACTCAGTCCCAGGGGGCGCACTGGTGAGCCTGGCCCCAGGGATTCCATCCCTCCCCGCCCCCCCTCCTCTCTACTGTGTAGTTGTGCACGGCCTGGGTGGTAGACACGCTCACGCAGTGCGAACGCATCTACCAGCCACGCAGTATACAACTACATACTGATACTCAGGGCTCGACAAACCATTGAATCTACTTGCCTGTGGCAAGTAGATTTCAGCCGGTTGCTCCGTGCGCCCCATTCACCGGCGCTTCGCACATGCGCAGTGCCAGTCTGGTGCATGCACAATGCGGGGCTGGTGAGTAGCTCTCGCCGGGGTTTGTCAAGCCCTGCTGATACTCATAATAATAATAATAAAACTAACTTACTTAGAAAATGCTGGACATTTATATGTCTGTTATTTTCTCAATTTGTTTCCCAGACAGAAAGCTCAAATACCAGACTGTCCGGTTCAAAACTGGACACCTGGCAACCCTATCTCCATGTGCACTGGCTGGTTCCCCCCCAATCCCAACTACCACTGAGAGGGTACATATAGACTACAGGCTTTTGTTGACAGAGGCTTTGTCGACAGATACTGTCGACAAAGCTTCTGTCGACAAAGAGCGTCTAGACTACATCCAGTTCCGTCGACAAAGCATGCCACTTTGTTGACATGAGAGTGTAGACACAAAGGACAATGTAGATGCAATAACGCAGAACTCTGTTGACAAAACGCGTTATTCCTTGTAGAATGAGGTTTACCGCTGTCGACTGAACTCGGCGGTAGTGTAGACGCAGGTATAGTTTTGTCGACAAACCCCTGTAGTCTAGACACATTCATAGATTTTAACATCCCTAATGGTTACCAACAGGGCTCACTGAGCTGCGGCGAGCCCCGCTCGCCGGCGTTCTGCGCATGCACAGATCGCCAGAACCCGGCTCTTCTGGGTTGTAATCTACTCGCCACAGGTGAGTAGATTACAATGATTATCGAGCCCTGGTTACCAAATTGGCCTTTGTGTTAGACTGTTTAGTGTGGTTGAGTTGTTGTGTAATTGTTTGGGGTCTGAATTTGACCTTTGGTGGGCTAAGCTTTAAGTCTACTTTTACTACAGTTGAAATTTGAAACATCTGCAAATTGGCACTTGTAACGAGTTCCGAACAGACCATTAACAATACCAGTGATTGATAGAGCTGAACTAACACCATGCCTTCCAATTTGTAGTCGAGATGAAAGGAGGTGGATAGAGAAACAGAATAGAGCAGCCAGAGCACTGAGGAAAAAAGAAGAGATGAACAGGATAAGGACATTAGTTGGTGAGTATAAATTCTGTCTTTTTAAAAAGAAGCATTTCGTAATTAGCACTGAAAATGTTCCAAGTGTACACTCTCATGGACATAGTGCTTTGTTTAATCTGTTAGACAATGCATACAGCTGTGATCCTAGAATAAAAAAATTCAAGGATGAAGAAAAGGCGAAGAAGGAAGCAGAGAAGAAAGCAAAAGTAGAAGCAAAACGAAAAGAACACGAAGAAAAAGAAAGAGTAAGTTTGTACATTGTTTGCACGGGTTGATAAACTTGGATACTTAAATATACCTGGTCTCTTGCTTTAGGTTCCAGATAGAGGGCACAAACTGAAAATTACTCTGAAACCTGAATCTTGCTATTATCAGCCTTGTTCTAATGCCAAAAAGACACAGCTAGATTAAGGGACCAGTGACCCTTTTTAAGATTGAGAGAATGAGATGTCGCCTTAGTGGACAGAATATCATTGGCAGCCAGGAACTAGGGATGTAAGTGACTAGTCAACTATCTTATAAGGATAAGCTTATCTGATAATCAACTAGTTTCTTGACTAGTTGCTTCTACCCCTCCCTTGCTGCCTCTATCAGAGGCAGCAACAGCAGGGAAGCAGGAGCCAGTTGCCCCCAGCACCATCTCCTCAGGGGGCAGGAGAGACAGAGGGGCAGTGGGGACCGGGTAACCCGGAATCAGTTGCTTCCTGGCTCATACCCAGTCCTGGCTCATACCCAGTCTCAGCCGCTGTGTCTCTGCTTTTTAAACATATTAAGAGCCTGCCAGCTATTCATACATTTAAAAAGCAGAAGTTCAGGGGGGGGGGGGGGGGGCACCCATTGTGAGCAGGGAATCAACTGTCTCAGCTTGCACAAGGTCCCCCGCACTGTGCTTCAGACTTTTAAATGTATTAAGAGCCTGCCATCTCTTAATACATTTAAAAGGCAGAGCCGCAGGGGGTTAGCTCCCGGAGCCGGGGGCGAGCCCCGCTGCCTGTCCCCCGCTTATTGACTAACTGATGGGAATTCCATCAATTAGTCGATTAGTTGATTAAACTAAATTTAACATCCCTACCATGACCTTCTAAAATCAAATCCCTGTTCACTGCAGAGTTTCTTTATTGCCTCAGGCTACTCCTGTTAACATTTGTGGCTAAGTTTCCCCATCTGTAAACTGAAATAATTACTTATTTTATGGGAGTGCTCTGGGGCCTGATTGGTGGTTATCTGTAAAGCACTTTGAAGATAAGCAGCAGCATGCACTTGCTAATACTAACAACCTTTGAGAGATCAGCTGTTAGAATCTTAGTGTGATTGAAGAGGTTGGGAAGTATAAGAGACTAATCCAAATGGTAAGATTTTTAAAACCCTATTTTGCAATTTGCCAACAATAGCTCTTCAGAAGAGCAGCACAAATGCTTAGAGAACTGTTAGATTTTTCTAAGGACTGAGAGCCTTGCTATTTTCATGGCTCACTGAGATGCCCTGGCTCTGAGTGAGGGCAGAAGCCAGGGCTTCTCGGGCTGCTCAGCTTTCCAGAGAAGCAGGGGGCTGTGGTGTAGTATGGCAGAGAAGAAAGGCTTTAGTGTAGATGCTGAAATAATTAGATTAACATGCCTTAGGTCGACCTAACTATGTAGTGTAGACCAGCTCTTAGAAAATGGGTATCTTCAGTGCCAGTGAAGTATTTGTGTAATTAATGCCAAGCAGTGTGTGTCTGACTGCACATTCACCTTTTGTTTATTTCTTAAATGGTCAGCCTTCCAAGCATTTAACTATTGATAGTTTTATTCACCTTGTTAAACGAGCACATCTTATGCATCTTACACCAGAAGACCCACTAAAATGTGATATTTTTTCCCCCTTGATTTCAGCAAAGACAAGCAGAATTGGAAGCAGCACGGTTGGCTAAGGAGAAGGAAGAGGAAGAAGTTAGACAACAAGCACTACTGGCAAAAAAAGAAAAAGATATACAGAAAAAAGCAATTAAGAAGGAAAGGCAAAAATTGAGAACAACATGCAAGGTATAGATGTTGTTATAGCTCAATATAGAGCAGTGTGTTTTAAACTGTGTTCTGTGGCACACTGGTATGCCGCGGAGAACAATAGAATTCAAAATGGCAGCCCTTAAAGGGGCAGGAGACTTTTTTTGCTCAATATTTCCCGCCCTCCTTCCCCGCCCTCAACAAAAATCCTTGGTATTCCTCATAAAAAAATTGTTTGGTGTTCCTTGGTCTTAAAAAGTTTAAGAAAAACTGATATAGAGTGTATTCATGAAAATGTCACACACTGCCCTAAACGTTTCTTTTTATGCTAAGTTACTCATGTATGTTTATCCTTAAATCGAGATGGAGGGTAGATGTTAAATCCATAGGTAAGTGTTTTCACTCCACTTCTCAGAAACACTTGTCGTTTACAAATAAATATCACTATAGTTTTTTTTTAATACAGAATTACAAGGGGGCTGTGTCCCCTGCTCAATACACTCTCCAACCCCCTCTCTCTGGGGGTAGGCAGCCTTGGCTCCCTCTCCGCAGCCTCCAGGGGTAGCCAGCTCAATAAGCCCCAGGCTGAGGCAGCGGCATCCCCAGCTTTTTCCCCCTCCCCCAGCCATTGGGCAGAGCTGAAGCCATGTCAGGCCCCATGCTCTCCCCCCGGCCACAGATGGGGAGCCAGGCCAGTCTGGGGCCTTGCCAGTTCCCACGCTCCCCTCCTGGCTGCTGGGAGGGATGGGGGCCATTCCAAACTCTCACCAGACCCCACGCTCTCTCCCCTGGCCACCAAGCACTGGGGAGGGAGAGGGATGGATGCCATGTCATCCCGCAGGAAAAGGGGTTTTTATAGAGAGAGGCAACATAAAGAGAAGCTTGCTCTGCAAAGGCAAATCAGTGTAGCTTCTATGAAGGCAATTTATCAACTAAAAAGCAAAATATTAAAGTACACTCCTATAGTCCAATTTCAGTTACATTAAAAACATCCAGTTTATTTAAGGCTATTCAGCCTGTTACAGTAGTAATGGAAGAATGAGTGTTTTGAGATGCCTTTTTGATTTAATTGTCCTATACTTTCAAGGGAAAACATTTATTTCTGCTTACAGAACTGGAATTACTTTTCTGATAATGAGGCAGAGTGTGTTAAAATGATGGAAGATGTGGAAAAACTTTGTGATCGTCTTGAACTAGCAAGGTACATTTTCCTGTCCCTCTTTGCTCTACATTTTAATATCTGCCTTTCTAGTAGAGCTTGAATATAACTTGATGATTTATTTTTAGTCTGCAATGCTTGAATGAAGCACTTACATCCACAACAATGGAAGGTGGAAAGGCTGCTGTAGAAAAGCAGGTAATTATATGTGGTGTCAAATCAATGTAATGAAAATATTTAATTAAGCTTAGGTGACTGACAGCTTCTGAATAAGTTGACTATTGACTTCCGATGTACATCTTAGATTGGGCTCTTTTTAACATGGCAAGAATGATGACCAAGACTTGTTTCATAACATAAAGAAACTTTGCAGCTGCTTCCACAATAAATAACATAGTTCAGGGTTAGTCTAATGTACTGGAGCCAGCAGAGTAAGAGTTGATGCATTTTAGATTGTACAGTACCTAATCACAACAGCAACTGGTGTAATATCCCATCAAAGTTTAGATAAGAAAGTTCATACTCCTCAGCAATTATTCTGGGAGAAATGGCCCAGTCTTTGCTTAATTCTATTATGCAAACACAATCTAGCCTCTGGTGCCAATGACAGTGTCAGCAGTCCGTCTAAATTTTCCCATAACACATAGCATTGTTGCTCAAATATTGAAAAAGTGTCTAGTTGAATGTAATGAATTTTCACTCTTATTGTACATAGTTTTTTGGCATGCCCATGAATATGGCTGCATATATCTGAACTGTTGGAGAAGTAATGGTGAGATAGGTCAACAATTTCCCCGATTGTGATGTACAAAATAAGAAAATCAGGGAAAGTTCAAGGCTCAAATTAAATCCAGTAGCTGAAAATGTAGAAGAGACTTTAATTTTGGATTTGTGGAAGAAAATGTTAAAATGAATTGCTGCGCATTTTTATTTACATAGATAGAAGAAATAAATGAACAGATCAAGCGAGAAAGAGAAGAAGCAGAGGCTCGTTTGCGCCAGGCCGCAAAGAGTTCAGAGAAGTCAACGAGTGGTAGTGGAGGTGGAAGTAAAAACTGGTCAGAAGATGATTTACAGTTATTGATTAAAGCTGTGAACCTCTTCCCTGCCGGGACTAACTCAAGGTATTTTTTCATCTTTTAAATGAAAAGACAAAATTTATTTTTTTAGTAACATTTTCCAACTTGTGAGACTTCAGAACATCCTGCCACATAGCTTGTAGAGAATCCCTTCATTTTATCTTTTCTCTACCTATATCACTTTGCTTCGGGAGAGGGTTAGGCAGAAGCCTTTGAGGGGAGTGGTACTTCAAGCTTGGGCTCCAATCCTGCAAGGAAGTCAACGGATCACTGAACAGGTGCGCACACATCTGGAGCACAGTGCAGGGCAGAGAGTCAGTAAGATCTGGTCTACACTAGACCAGGCAGGTCAGTTTAAGATACGCCATCACTACACAAAATGTGTAGGTGGATTTGGCATATCTTAAACTGAGCCACCAAAGTGTCTACACTGTAAGAGGCCAATGGGAACATGCACTCTCATCAGCCTACCTTATTCCTCCCAGATCAAGGAGTACCAGCTGCTGGCAAGGGCTGCCTTTAGTGTTGAATTCTGGGGTCTATGCTAGACCTGCTAAATCGAACACTAGAAGATCAATCTCCAGAGTCAATCTTCTCTGTAGTGTAGACATGCCCTATGAGACTAACCCAACTAGGGATGTAAGCGACTAGTCGACTGATAAGCATAAACTTATCAGATAGTCGACTAGTCCTTTGACTAGTGGTTTCTCCCTCTCCTATGCAAAAAGGTGGGGAGCAGGAGCCTGTGCTAGGGAAGCAGGGGAGGCAGAGGCATAGCGGGTGATTGGGCCCAACCTGGCAGACTCTTACTACACTTAAAAAGCAGAAGCAGTGAGGGGAACCAGGCACGAGCCAGGAATTAGCTGTCCCAGCTCACGCTTGGTCCTCCCCCATACATTTAAAAGGCTGAGTTGCAGCGATGTTAGCTCCTGGAGCCAGGACTAACCCCCGCTGTGGCTCTGCAGTTTCCACTGCTTTTCAACTTAGTCAATGAAAATTCCATAGACTAGTTGATTAGTTGATTAAATGCAATTTAACATCCCCAAACCCAACTTCACTGCAATGTAAAAAAAGTCCCTCACTCCATTTACTGTGGAGTTTAAATATGCTTTGTTTCTAAAGGATTATAGACATGCTTTTGTAAGCATAGTCTTTGCTATAATTTGAGTACAGACTTGCTAGGCAATTAAATCTCTCTCATGGCTAGCCTACCATATGCTATTTTGCATTGTTTGTTTTCCATTCTTGCTGTAGGTGGGAAGTTATTGCCAATTATATGAACTTGCATTCTACTACTGGAATAAAACGAACAGCAAAAGATGTCATCAATAAAGCAAAGAGCCTCCAGAAATTTGGTATCTTTATTATCTTTGTAAGATGGTCTGCGTGCTTCTATATTATTTATGTAATAAGTTATTTTTATTTAAATGCAGAACAAAAAATCTTTGTCCATTAATGGAAACAGTTTCCATCTTCAGTGAGTGAAAGCAGAAAGGGGAAGTAAAATGCCCTTATTAGCACAATCACTTACTTGCCTTAGCTCGTTCTGAGTGGAAATCATCCTTGTCAAGATGAATTTCAGATCAGTGCTGCTATGCTAAGAGATTTTACCATGAAATACAAACAGGCCTTATATAACTGTTGACCCACTGTACTGTGCTGTTGAAGAGTAGTTCAGTTTAAGACAATGATCATTACTGAAAATAAAAACTTAACACCAGAACTTTCCTTTCTTCCAGCTCAATATTCCACTAGAGACAGAGTGCATTTTAAAGCAGTTTCTCAATCACTTTATATCAAGCCACTTGGTGGGACAAGAAAGGGACTTCAAATGAGGGATAATATCCGGATTACAGATTGAGAGCCTCATCCTCCAGTCATGGCTCCTGGGAACACTTATATACTTAGTTTCACTGTAGCCAAGTGGGATTAGGATTGCAGGATCAGACCCCAAGTGACCTGAAAAACATCTTTTATGATGATCATATTCTGATGTTTTATGTTCTGATATTGATCCCAAACAATGGTATCCAAAAGCTTTAATCTCACCTAGTTTTCATTAACAACCCTTATTGCTAACCTTTGAAATGAAACATTACATTCATGCTGAAAATATTTGAATGCTAGATTTAGGCTAATCTGATATTAGGCGCCACATTTTTTTTAAACTTCCTGCTGTGGTCTCTGGTTTTGTCAACTAAATGAATCTGTATTGTCCTCAGACCCACATCAAAAGGACGACATAAACAAGAAAGCCTTTGATAAGTTTAAAAAAGAACATGGCGTGGTACCTCAGACAGACAGTGCTGCACCGTCAGAGCGATTTGAAGGTAAGGCTCTAAGAACTATTTTCAGCCATTCACATGCCTATAGTTATGTTTAATAAAAAGTTAGTGGCCCAAATTCTGCCTTTGGATGTCTGTAGGAGCTGACCGCATGTGCATACTTCAGTGAGTGCAGAATATGGTCAAAGAACATGTTGGCCCAGGACACTTATCCATGTGTGGCAGCTGTCAGATTTAATGCAGATTTGGGGGGCTCTCTTATCTCTCCTATAGATCCTTCTCATTTCCCCAGAAGCAACCCCAGCCAATAAAGCCACACTGTCAGGAACTGTGGGGTTCAGGAGATCCACTACAGGGGCAGAGCAGGTATGGGCCCTTTCCAAAGATGAACTTGGCTTGCACAGAACTCCAATATCTGCCCTGGGCACTTCCTTCCCTAGCGGCATATTCCTAGGAGGAGATAATTTGCTTCCTTACTGAAATGAAAAAGGAAGCAAATAGAGGCTTCTCCAGTTGTTCAGACACAAGTTTCCTGGGAATATCAATTTCTTAGCAACATTCTCACTTACTCATCCCACTGCAGGAACAAAATTTTTATGAGAGGGGTTTTGAACTAACTATTTAATATTTCATCACTATTCTCATTTATCAATTTTTTTAATAACAGGGGCATGCACAGATTCATCCCCTTGGACTACAGAAGAGCAAAAACTTTTAGAGCAGGCTTTGAAGACATATCCAGTAAATACTCCTGAAAGGTGGGAAAAAATAGCAGCTGCTGTTCCAGGCCGCTCAAAAAAAGACTGCATGAAGCGCTATAAGGTAGGAAATACTGTTTGTGCTCATCCTAGGATTATGTGGTTAGCCTACAGCAATATTTGGTGTGTGTCTCTGCCAGTGCTGCTCTTCCCTTAGAAAAAAAAACAAGTGGGAAAATCTAAGGTTGGTTCCAGGATATGGGAAAAACATAAGATTGTTTTTATTGGACCAACTTCTGTTAGAGGGAGGGATAAGCTTTTGAGTTTCACAGAGCATACATTCAGGTCTGGGGAAAGTACTACATTATTCCAAATTCTAGTTATCATAGATTGTGAAGCAAGGAGTTTATATATGTGAAGGAGGCTGTTTAAAATTAAGTGGGCAGTTAAGACATTAAATTTTTATGGTGTGGTGTTATATCTGTGACATCTTACTGCATGCTAACTCTTCACTGATGACTTCATGTTAAGTGATCTCCTATAGCCTGTATTGAACTTAAGCTGCAGTGCTTCAGCATTGGGACTTATTACATAAATGCGATGGGTTCTGTTGCTGTATCTAAGTAGATGGAAGTACTCTCGTGCTGACCTAGTACTGTCAGGGGAGACTTAGGTTGGATCATACCTCATTCAGGAATGTGGATTTTTCACTCCCCTGAAACATAGCTGGTTTGACTTAACTTTAGCGCAGCACTGTCCTCAGACCCCCCTCCACTAACCTTTCTTTAAAATGGAGCTTGGTGACACTTGAAAATTGGTACAAGTTACAATTAATAAACAGGACACTTAACACATTACTGAAAACAAGGAGTTAATTTGAGCTGTAGAATTGCTAGGAAAGAGCACCACTAGTCATGTTATTTTGGCTTTTTGGGTATTCAGCCTCTGCTTTTCAAGAATTATCCACACGAATGGATACCTGTATTTTCCAAAAGCAGGCCCTTGACCACCCAAGGTATTGTTTTAGTTAAGAGTTAAGTTGCCCTATGATTAATCATCTGACAATTTAATTGGTTAAATACACAAATTTGTTTCTTTTCTCTTCTTCTGCAGGAACTTGTTGAAATGGTAAAAGCAAAGAAAGCTGCTCAAGAACAAGTGTTGAATGCTGCTAAAGCAAAGAAGTAAGACTCAATGACAATCTTTGTTGTGTTCCGTTTTATAATAAAATGCAAATACTGTACGTTTTCTTCTTTCAACAAATATAGAAATTTCAAAATGTCACACACATGAATAAATCTAGTTTCTCCACACACACAAGGGTAAGGACAATGGTCGGACCTTGTTGCTTGCCAGTTGCGTAAATGAAATTAACTATCAATATGATGTCTCAAGTGACATTTATGTAATTTTTGGACACTTGAATGTTTCTCACAGTAGGGCTTTTGTACTGAATTTGGGTTTGAGGGAAAAAGTCAAATTTGTCTCTGCCTTGTGACAAGTGTTTTAATGAAGATACCAGGTTTCTAAAGCAGCTGTGTTCCTAAGCACGTAGCCAGTACATGCCACTACGGATTCTGTTATAATCTGGAAGTTGTTCAATCGGACCTGGAAATTAAAAAGAAAAAAGTCAGTCGAGATTTCCATTTACGCTTCAGCTGCTTATGATAAGGGAAAGGGAATAAGCTTACCCACAGCAGCGATGGCAGGGCTCTTATCATAAATGTACTTTGTGCAAATCTCTCTTATGCTCTGGGCATCAATAGCCTGAAAAATGTTTTGAGAGGTAATAATAATAGACTTTGTGAAAGAAAATACTGAGAGCTAAGGGTGTTAAATTGCAGTTATCTAGCTAATCTTGTAATCAATATAATTTGTATCAGCTACACAATTAGTCGATAAGAACTGCTCTGCAGAGCTCCAGGAGCCACATGTACTGCAGCTCAGCATTTTAAAAGTAGTTAAGGGTCACACACACAAGGGGGTGGGGAGAGGAAGAGACCCACTGGCTTTTAAGCCAGCTCCCCTCTCCCCAGCACCATCTCCATTTCTCCCCCCCTCGCTGCCCTTCATACATAGCAGCAGGGGGGATGGGGGGCAAGAGTACAACTGCTCTCTAAAATCCCTACTGAGAGCCCACAGTTGAATTATAAAATGGCACCACAGTTAATTTCAAGAAGCTCCATAAACCACACACTTACAATTAAAGGAGGCACACCAGGCTCACAAGCTGCTGTCTGGTCACCCCTGTTCTATGCAGCTAAGTTGCTAGCTGCTACATTAACGTTCATTTAAAAATACACAACATATGTACTGCTTACTTCAATTCTTGCTTCAAGTTCAGGAATTGGAATTCTGCGATTGTAACACAACATCTGTCTCCCAATGTCTTCACAGATGGGGGTGGACCCTAATAAAAGGCAAAAAATACTTTAGTTATTAACATATAGGGATATGAATGGCTAACTGGTGGGGGATGTTGCAGCCCCCTTCTGCCTTGGACAGGGGCTGCTCCAGTGAGGGTGTAGCAGCCCATGTCTGTGGCACTCTAGCACAAAGCAGTCCTGACCTGCAGTGGGCCTGGCCTGGCCAGAGCAGTGCGCCTCTGGAGCAGCTTCCCCCCCTGTAAGCAGTTAACATCCCTAATCAACATGTTAAAATTTAAATCCCAATTTTAACCTTACCATCAAGCTGTAATAGCATATTTGTTTTTAAAAGGTTCTTGGCTCGAGCTACTTCACTTTCAGTAACACTTGTGCAGAGTCGTATCCTGAAATACAGTTTGAAGGACCAACAGAAAGTGTTACTAGTTCAAGCAAGAATGGTAGTAATTATTTGATATAGGGTGCTGTATTGCATATGTATAGTGCTAAGACACCAGGCATATTAATACACTAATACTAGAATGTCATTTCTAAAGAGCAGAGTTGGTGGCAGTTTTCCCTCTAAGCTGCGCAGCAGCACAGCTTCATAGGTGATTCATCAATCCTGCCCAGTCAGAGGCTTGGAGCTCCCTGACAAGGTGGGGCTGATTAATCACCTGTGAAGCTGTGTTGCTGCACAGGTTAGAGAGAACAATGGTTGGTGGCAGTCCCAGCATATCTATATGGACAATTAGAGATGTAAGATTGAAATAACATTTACCTTTTAATCTGAGGAAGCTCTCTAATGGCCCAAGCTACTTAGCTGAAAGTCTTCACAGGAAAATTGAGAGAGTCATGTGACTTAGTTCTAAACATCTCAGTGATACAGCTTTTCCAAAGTATTTCACTAGGGCAGTGGTTCGTAACCAGGGGTGGATGTAGCTCTTGGGGTTCACAGATCTAACTGGGGGCACATCAACTCATCTAGAAACTTTCCTAGTTTTACAAGAGGCTACATAAAAAGCATTAGAGTCAATATAAACTAAAATATCATAGTGACTTCATACTACAGTGAAGTTCATACATAGTGACGATGGTGAAATGTAAGTGCTAGATGATGTGTAATAGGTCATTAGCTTGTTCATCTAATCATCTATGCAGTTACTGTGTTTGTAAGTTAAGTGTAACTGAATGTGTGCTTCTCTGAAAATGTAAACTAAAGCCAAGCAGGTCTATATACCCTCCAACTGACAGCACACAGTTAAAGTTAGATAAAATGCAATGGACCTTACTTAACTTGCATCTTACGCCACAGAATGTCACATAACCCTTCTGATCCCTCCTCCTGCCAGACAGCTTAGTTTTTAAATGAAATGGCTATTACTGATGTTTTGCACCAGATTTTGCCACTCTTAGGCTATGTCTACACTGGTGTGTTCTTGCACGAAAACAGCCTCTCTTGCGCAAAAACATGCCGCCTGTCTACACTGGCCGTGCGTTCTTACGCAAGTAAACTGATATTGTACTGTAGAAAATTAGGGCTTCTTGCGCAGGAACTCTGACGCTCCCTCCCAGGAAGAAGCCCTCTTGCGCAAGAGCTCTTGCAGAAGAGGCCAGTGTAGACAGGCAACATGAATTTCTTGCGCAAGAAGCCCCTATGGTTAAAATGGCAAATCAGAGCTTTCTCGCGCAAGAGAGCATCTACCCTGCCAGGATGCTCTTGCGCAAAAGCACATGCCAGTGCAGATGCACTCCTGTGGAAGACTTTTTGCACAAGAACTCTTCTGCAAAAGAGTTCTTGCACAAGAAGCTGCCAGTGTAGACATAGCCTTACTCTTGCCAAGTACAACCTTATTCTTCAAGCAAGCCCCTTGGTTTCATTCAAGCTACTTCCAGTGCAAGATATAGCAAGGGTGGGAGAAACTGGCTTCTTAGGAACAAATGTCACAAGCTTCTGAATTTAGTCTACTTGTTCTTTCCCAACAAAGTTGTGCTATGAAACAAACCCAGAACACTACTTTTTAAATAGCCAGGGTTTAACCCAAAACAAACTACTTTGAGAAACCTGTGTTTTCTTACCATTCTCTCTGAACAAAGTGCATCATGTCCTGTACAGTGGATGGTTCACAAACCATGTAGAGCCCCCACAAGCCAGTATCAGTATAACAAGTGTTGAAAGATTGGAAGCTATGACACAGGTTGCCATGGCAAGTGATCTGGGCAAGCTTGCTGGATAAATTCTGTTGACACAAGATGTGTTTTAGAATTTCAGGATTTGGGGTTTTTAAAATATCTTTTCCCACTACCAAGCTCACCCTTTGCTATTTCAGGTGTGGCAGATCAAGTAGCTTCCTCCACAGCCAGCAGTACTGCTATGACAATACACCAGGATGCTTTTGTATAGGATAGACAACTTCTTTTCCTGCACATAATCTCACCCTCTGAGTGACAGCCTGAACTTGTCCATTTTAAATGGCCAGGGCTCGCTAAGCTGCGCTGTCCAGCGATCTGCGGATGCGCAGATTGCCCAAACCCGGCTCTTCCGGGTTGTGATTACATAGTTTGTTGAGCCCTGTAAATGGCAAAGGGTTGTTTTTGTTTTTTTTTTAAATATGAAAAAAAATAGAAAGATTCCAAGAGGGAACAGGCACTAAACTACTCATTGCACACCCCTTCGGAGCCTATTCAGTTTTCTCCAACTTTTTTTCACCATAGGTTGCTAGGCTGTATGAGGACTCCTCCACTTTGGTGGCTCAGCATGCCATTCTTCAAATACATGTGCACCCAATTCTCACATGGCAACAGAATGCATTCAGTGTCTATTGGGCTATATTTTAATTATTTTTAAATGCTGAGAGAAATACCTAGATAACTGAATTTCACCCCAGGCAAGTTGGAATTTGTGAGGTGGACGGATGCTGGCACATAACCAAATTAAACATCTTATAATCAAGTTCACTCACCACTCCTCCTCCAAAAGAACGGTCCCAGTTGCCTATCAGAGTATTTGCTACCATAAGGGGAATTGTATCTGGGTGAGACCAGCCAACTGCTTCAACAGCGATTGCGATGTGTGCCAAAGGCATTTTGTCATCTCTTATACGAATCTGATAAAGCATCAGAAAAATATTAACTACAAATGTATTGCAGCAAATATACTGTAGTGTGTACATTTATTCAAATGAAGGAAACTAGGAAATTTCAAATAAAATCTAGGTCAAAGTGCAAAAATCTTTATTTAATTATACTCTTACCTAGTGACTTCTGTATGAGTCAACCTAGTGCTATGTGTAAGGAAGTCGTCATAATAGTTATTTTTCAGATGATTAAATGAAGACATAAGACAGCTAAGTGATATGTCAGTCAGGACAGAGCTGGGAACAGAACCCAAGAGTCTTGAGTTCCACTGTAACCTTTAAAAACCCTTTCCCAGAAACGTGTCAGTTAAACAGGCTGATTTTCCAGAATGGTGAACATCAGCAGATCCTATTAACTTAATAGGAGTGATAGGAGCTTAGCAGCTTTGAAAATCAAGCTAGAAACTCTGATCACACCAGACAACCCTTTAATATCAACCATTACTCAGTGTTTTTTGTTGATCTGATTAACCTGAAAAGACAAAACACATTCTCACTGCTTACCTCACTACCTGTGAATTTGCAAGGGGGCAAGGTTGGCATTCCTTCCTGAGCAGACGGCAAGTTACCAAAATGATAATTTGCTAAATCAAGCAATTCATCATGAGAGAC